>NC_049198.1:42474982-42702482 GCF_009769625.2 Cygnus olor | reverse complement strand
GGTGGCCGCAAGATAATTGGCAGCATTTCACTACCTCAAAAACTTCTTAATGCTCATTAACAGCAGAGCCAATGATGAGCTTACAGAAATATTTCCAAATGTAATGGGGCTAGGTAGGTTTGGGCTAGGTGTGCTCTGAAAATGGTTGCAGTGCAGTTGTGGCCCCTCTTATGTGAATTTTGTAAAAGATAAGCTGAGAGACATCACTGGTGGTTGGCTATGTGAGATGTCCTCAAGGAGCCCTGCTATCAAACATTTAGATATTCCAACAGAACAACATCCTTGGTAGGAATGAATTCCCACAGAAATATGTGATGTGTGATGCTTGCTGAAGGTCTAGTCTATTTCGTGGTGCTGGAGTAATCCTGCCAAGGAAGAATATGGTTCTGGAGGGCAAGGACTTATTGTGAGCTACCCAAACTTTCTTATAAGTACCTGTAGTGTATCCCCTTCTCTTGCACAAGACGAAAGGCAGCATGATAGACTCTGCACTATGGAGTACAAGGTACTCCATCCTGATAGGAGGTTCCAATGCCTGCAAATTTTCAAACAAGTGTTAACAGCTTCATGATCTTTGCATTGTTAAAAACAAGACCACACACAATTTGCAAATATACTTGCTTGGAAGAGCTGCTTAAGTAACTTTACACTGTGCTTCAGCTGAGTCCTTTTCAGATAAAGCTAAGAAGTAAAACACAAATCAGACTTGTACAGAGACACCACAGCTTCAGTTGTATCGTACACAGTTCTAAAGTAAGCAGATCTTTCTCTGATAATTCACTTTGGTTAGTTGAGTATTGATCAGCAAAGCTGGTCTTCATAGAAGGAATTACTTTTTCTTTCCAGTGGAAAGACAGAATTTCCTGAAACATAGGCAGGCCAAGAGCTAAAATCCCTGATGAGTGTTGTTAAGGACATTGTTATTCAAAAGTAATACATGCTGGAGCTCTTTGGAGTAGGGATTTTTCCTGCCACAAGAGACTGTAGTATTGTAACATTTATTTTAATATGCCCAAATGTATTTGTTTAGACAATTTTCTTTCTTCTTCTATGGAGCAGGAAGTTTCAGAATGTATATTTTTTTTGGGAAAGTCCATGTGGAAATTGCAATGAAAAGACTTGCTTTGAAGTACTGGCATTTTTATATTTTATCATACTTAAATGTTGAAATACCAATCTGAAACACAAGTTTTCACTTCCATATGTTGGTTCAACTGATTTTTTTTTCTTAAACATTTCATCTACTAGCAAAGTCAAAAAATATCAGAACTTTCCCCTAAAATACAAAATGTCCATGTGACCCCATTCTCACTGTGAAACTGTTTCAGTGGAAAGTAGTAGTCATTGCCAGAACTCATTAAAAACATTCTTTTTGCTGACTTTAACTCCTCAGCACTTCTCAGAACAGAGAAGTACATATCTTTTGCATCACACAGTAGAGCCACCACTGTTCTTGCTCTAGTTGTGCACAGAGAAAATTGAAAACGGAGAAGTTTCCAAAGTCTGCTGAAGTTCTGGAAATCAACAGCGAAGGCTGACCTTTTGCATGTGGGATGAATATATCACACAGCAATTTCAGCCCAGTGCCAACTCTAGCGTGATTTTTTTTTTTTTTTCCAGAGCAACTGCTGGCTCTGAGCTGGACCAAACTGCCAAATTCATCTCCCAAACACACCCAAGTGGCATAGGCCGGGACTGGCCCTGGCTTCATGCAATTGCAAGGATGTGAGGTGTGCACACTGCCAATTTAAGCAGGCCTGCTCCCTGGAAACTTGCTTGGCATTAGGTGGTTTATCACTATCGAATATTCATCATATTGTCAGAGGATAAAACAAGGGCTAACTGACAACTTCCATAGCAGGGCCCAACAATGTGGGCTGTTTATTGGTCACTGAGAGGTTGTCTTAGGCAATTTAAGGAAAGTTGCATCTCGGGTGAGTTTATTCTTATTTATTCAAAGCGCCATTCACTTAAACAAAGCTGACAAGCTGTGTGTGGGTATCTGCCATGCATACAACAGATCAGAGAGGGAGGCACATCAGGCTGGCAAAGCCACCCTCATCAGCCATGTAGTGCAGGCATAGTCAGGTCTGGGGACAAGTACCAAAAATGCTTTGGCTGGTCTCTGTCACTGCAGGTATAACAGGAAGCGAAGGGACAGTGTTAGGACCTGAAACATCTTGTATTGAGCTGAAGTGGAAAGGCTCTGCAATCTTTGGAGAGAAGAAGCTACAAGCAGGTCTGGCTTCTGGCTGGAAGAAAAATATCAGAAGAGTGTTTTCGTGATCATCATGATTATAGAATCACAGAATAGCTTGGGTTGGAAGAGACCTTAAAGATCATTTAGTTCCAATCCCCCTGCCATGGGCAGGGACACCTCCCACTAGGTCAGGTTGCCCAGGGCTTCATCCAACTCCGCCTTGAACACCTCCAGGGATGGGGCATCCACACCATCTCTGGGCAGCCTGTCCCAGTGCCTCACCAACCTCTGAGTGAAGAATGACGATGGTGCATTTGCTCCTGTACAAGTCATGCAGAAAACAAAAGAAAATCCAGTGAAAGCACTAGATTTAGGTTCAGATTGTTCATATTTGAACTCAGATGGTTCATTCTGTCTTTTTCTTGATCCATACAGATCCTTATAATGAGATTTTTACTGCAAAAAGAGCCTGGGGCATCTAAAGGAATAAAAGTGTGGGGGTCCAGAAATGCTTAGTTAAATTTTTGGCTCTTTCACTACCTTGCACAGAGATTCCAGCTGACATTTTTCAGGGCCTTAGATGGTTCATCTGTAAAAAAAGAAGGACACCAATGTCTACACAGAATAAGTGATCAGAGGAATAAAACTGGGTGCCTAAATATGTACAATAGTAAAAACTAGAGAAAATACAAATGAGAAAAATATGCTTATTTGCATGATATAGTGGCAATGTAAATATCTGAGATCTCTGCTAGCTAAGGGATACAGCTCCTTTTGGATTTGCAAATTCAAATTTTATGTTAGTTACATGTTGACCACTATCAGGGATAGCCAGCAGAGTATATATTTATATAGCTTAATATTATGGAAAATGACTTTTTTTTGATATTTATGTTTGAAGGCTATTTCAGTGGTGGATTGATTGTAGTGTGGAATACAAACAGATAGGCTTCTGTCCATTAGGTTATAAATACAGAGACCTGATCTATGGCCAACTCTTCTGAGTAGCTTTACAAAGCCAAAAAGAAATTAAAGAATCAGTAGAAGAGATGTCATTCATGGCCAGTGTTATGTGAATTTCAATAAGGGATGAGAGAACTCTCCCTCACACCTAATGAAAGGCCTCTGCTGTCCTTCTGGGCATGAATCTTTTTTAATGTCAACTACAATCTGGGAGGGCTTGAACTGTTGGGCCAGAGCCTTGCATGAATGTGGCCAATTTTGTTTTCACGTTGACCTCCAATGCTGTTGTGTGTGGCTTTGTTTCCTGTCATAATATTTCTCATGATGTTAGAACTGAGCTTTAATTTTTATTTTTATTTTCCCATGGAGATTGATGTAAATATTAAAAGCAGGCACAGATAAAAAAATAAACATTCAAAACATTGAACTTTGAATTATGCTTTGTTTTGGAATAGATTCCTCCAGCATGTGCAGATTCAGAGATATAGGAGTTTTTCTCGATACCGAAAACCAGGAGAGTTTCCACAAGGCATCTGACCACATGACATGGTGTGTGTTGTTGTGGTGGTTTTACCATGCTAGGCAGCTGAACACCACAACCGCTCTCTCACTCCCCCTCCTTAGATGAGGAGGGGAAGAATTAAAGGAAAGAACAACTCATGGGTTGAGATAAGGATAATTTAATTAAAGGAAAAAAGAAATAATTATTAAGGAATAATTATTATTAATTAAACAATTTAACTAAACAATTTAACTAAACAATTTCACTAAACAATTTAACTAAACAATTAACTTACCAATTTAACTAAAGGGGAAAAAAAGGGAAAGGGGAAAAGGGAGGGGGAAAGGGAAAACTAAACAAAACAAGTAAAGGCTATGTGGAAGTGCAGAGAAAAGAAATTACTCTCTACTTCCCACAAATGAGCGATGCTTGACCACTTCCTTGAAGCAGGGCCTCAACGCACGTAGCCGGTGTTCGGGAAGAGGACAGACGTTTTCACAATGAGAGCCCATCCCTCCCCTCTTCCTCCTTTTTCCACCTTTTATTGCTGAGTGTGACATCATATGGCATGGAATATCCCTTTGGTTGGTTTAGGTCAGCTGCCCTGGCAATGTTTCTTTTCTCACCTTTTTGCCCACCCCCTAGGAGGGTTAGAGAGAGTCCTGATGCTGTGCCAGCACTGCTCAGCAGCAGACACAACACTGGTGTGTGATACCACTGCTGTCCTAGCTACAAGTGCAGAGCACAGCACTGTATGGGCTGCTGCAGGGAAAGTTAATATCCCAGACAGACCCAGTACAGTTGGTCAAAGCTTTGCCCATGATACACTGTTGGTAAAGGTCTCCCCTTGACTCTGACACAGTCTTTGGTTATTTTAGAAAAAACAAAGCCCTGGAATTCCTGGGATGATTTCTGTTGCGGAGAAGTGATGAGCTGACTGACAGCTGAGAGCATGGTCGTTGTCTTGGGTTAGCAGGTGTGGACTGCTTTAAGAAAACAGAAGAAAAACACATGGAGTTTGTGTGTGCCTTTGTTCATCCTGAATTTTTGTTGCGGTCAGTCTGGCTTTCTGTCAAACAGATCTCAGCCTGACTCTGACCTGTTGTTTCAAAACCTCTTCTTGGTTTGCACAGAGTTTGTGCTAACAAGTAAAATCTACTGGTACTCACCAAAGTCCCTTCAGAGGGATCCCATGTGGCAAATCTTTCTGGATACTCTCTGTGGGTTACCCTATCAGCCTTGGTATTCAAACATATCTTAAGCTCCAGACACATTTTGGAAAAGCACTTAGTAAGACAAGGTCACTGAAGCACAAGGGTGAGTTGTTGGCTTTATAGCTTTCCTGAACATGCTTATTTTCTTGAACTGGTCTCTGAATAACAGCCTTAAGTTCTCAGCGCTTTACAGAAATAGAAGATATGGCAGAGTGTTTCAGTATATAGTTGCTATGTTCAGTAAATATAGTACAATAAATGTTATAAAATGGTATAGGCCCTGTACAAATGCCTGGAATCATCTTTGTCCAAACAGATGTAAAGATCTAAGGAATTTTAAAAAGGTTCTTATGTCACCTTGTAGATTATTCTATTCCTCTTGCTTTTAGTAAGAGGTATTTCCAGAGAAAGAAAACTATGTTCTTAAGATATGTCCAATAGGACTGATTATGAAATAGTGAGGTGTTAGCTAAAAACATACTTTCCACTTACCTCTCCATACATTTGTTTCTTTATTTTGATTCCCTCCACAGTAGAACTAAGTCGGCTCCAGCTGCCACTCTGCAGCCTGTTTCCACACTAAGCCAGTCACTGCTGTTGCTTTCCACAGGAGCTGACAAGGAAAAAAAGATGGCAACAGTGCTCTCCAGCTCTGCTGGCCAAGATCACACTTCCAGAATTCCCAGAATTCATCCCTAAGCCTTTCCCTAAGAAACCAGCTTCTCTTTCCAAAATGCGTGAATCAGCAACATTAAATCAACAAGATTTGTGGCCTATCCTTTGGGAGAAACCACTGCAACAGTACACGCGAGGAGTCACTGGATGATAAACAATTCTCATCATACATCATTTTAACTTTAAGGAGGAAGTGCGTTTTCATATTAAAGCATCGGACTTGAATGTGAGATTATCTATTGCAATATATGGTCTCTGCTGTAATCCTCTACTGTAGGTTTTCCAAAGTTAGCCCTGTTCTTCACCTGTGACATGCAGAAAACTGGACAGTAAAATACCCACTCCCCAGTGAATCTATGGAAAAGTGTACCCATTAGTTCCTCACAGGATGTAAGAGAAGGGCTCTATATTTTCAGTGTCTGAGCTCTATTATACAGGGTTCACCACTTTGCCTGAAAATGTTGCTGTTTTCGCAGGAAGTATGTGCAAAAGTCTCATAGAAGAGGCTGTATAATTGCATTTTTAACCCACAGTATTTTAGAGCAGTCAGCTTCTTTTGGGGCTTGGCAACATCATTAGTCTGCTGGACTCTAATAACTCATAATTGCATAACCCGTGAATTGGGCAAGTATCCAGTTCTGAGGTTTTCAGACTCAGTTGATGAATTTAATCACAACTGAAAGGCTTCACCAGATGAGTATAAAGAGGTTTATGCAGTGCAGCACGTGTCTGCCTGCCCAGCTGGTTGTTCTGTGTTTAAGTATTGTAACTGCATCAGCAGCTCAAAACCCTTGAACTTTGCTTTTCCACTTAAAACTAACCCCAGGTTGCTGCTGGCCCACAGGACCTCTCCTAGAAAGGGGCATACCAGTGGAAGAGGAGAGAAAAAGAAAAGAACAAAAGGCTTTTGACTTGTGCTGTACATGATAGTGATAGACTGCCTTCAAAGAGCGCTGGGGTTTTTGAAAATCACAGGAGTGCAAAGAGGTCACCCATAGATATTTGAATTATTAACACATGTTTAACCATTAAAGAAAGATATATTGATAGAATATCAATGCGATTAATTATTTAGCTACACAAAGTATGGCATAGAAAACAAATTAACTATTCACCACTCTTTAGGAAGGACGAACCTTGAATAAATGCATCATAAAAGGGCTTGTTACCAAAAGCCTTGTTAATAACGGATGATCTTAGAGTATCATGGAAAACGTGTACACTTCAGTAGTATTTATTTTGGTTACAAGATGAGCCTTCATCACTTGATCTATAGTGAGATGGAATGGAGAAAACCACAAAGAGCCAACTTTGTGTTTGACAGGAAATGTGGCAGCTGTTTAGCTTGTGGCGACCTATTAAAACAAATACGTTTTCAAAGGAATTGTGTACAGCTATTTGAAAAAAAGAAAATCCACCTGGTAAGATATCTTACACATGCCGTTTTCAGGGTCTGTATTAAGCAGCTTTGCCTTCACTGCTAATGCAGATTCTGTGGGAAGGAGAGAACATCCCTCTGTTAAGATGTGCTGGCAGGAAAAAATATTCTGTTGGAAGCGGTAGCTCACTCCCCCTCCCCCCCCCCCCTTTTTTTTTTTTCTGTATGTCTTATAGCAAAGAAAAGCTTGAAAAATTGCATATCCACTTTGCAATTCTCTCATGGCTGAAATTCCTTTTAAATTTTGATTCTGTTTTGTGTTATTGCATTGTTTCTTCTGTTTCTGGCCAATTATTCAAACACTTGCAAGCAGATTTTTAATATCAAATTCCTAGAAGTATGGTATTTTCTATATGTGTATGAGTATTAGAGACTTTGGATTAGAAAGCATAGTTTTAGGAAAGCCTTTAAAGGTCCACCTTTATTTTATTTTTAATTTGTGGGCACTCAGTGGAGTTGGGTGCTCAATACTGAGCACAATATCGCATCAACAGAGCAGCTGTAGGCTGAGGTCACTCATACATGCTTACCCGTGTGCAGTGTTGGGGGGCTTGCCTTAGCAGGCAGGCTATGTGCTGGTGCCATACATGCCTAGAGAGAAGCAGGGTAAGAAGTGCTGGTGTATATATATATATATATGTTTATATATATATGTTGCTCTCTTGGTGGAGGCAAAGCTCAACACTTGCTCTGTTTCCTAGCATGTCCTCTTCCCAGGCATCTGAGGATAACCTCTCTCCTGTCTGGAGCCTCGAGGGGACACTCACAATGAGCAGGAAGCAAACCACTGCCCACAGCCACCAAGGGGCAGAGGGAGGTGAAAGTTCAGAGTCCTCCTGGGGCTGCCAGGGCGTCTGTGGCACAAGCTGGCACCAGCAGCCTTTGTGTATGGCCGAGCATAACCTCTGTGGTGAGCTGCACCGGGACCGCAACACTGACTGACATACACCTCATTCATGATGACTCCAAGATGGGAAAAGAAATCTCAAGTAT
Organism: Cygnus olor; assembly: GCF_009769625.2. Taxonomy (NCBI): domain Eukaryota; kingdom Metazoa; phylum Chordata; class Aves; order Anseriformes; family Anatidae; genus Cygnus; species Cygnus olor. Next base: position 42,694,497 of record NC_049198.1, on the reverse strand, counting down.
TTGGATGTAGCATTTTTATATCACTGTATTTTTCAGATGCCAAAAAATCTACTTTCCTTCTGGTGTAAACACGTGAGATATTATTGTACATAGCCAACTGGACAATCCATCTGGAAAGGTATGAAAGAAAAAGAACAAAAAGGCAGGAATAATAATAATTGTAAAAACACATTTGTAACCAGCTACTGTTCAAGCAATTCTCATTGTGCTGGAAATTGAATGAAAAATTGAACATCAATAGAACTAAATATCAATACGTCATGTGACTTCTAGTCTCTATCGTGTCTGGAGAACCATATCTGAGACATTTTTGTTGTTTTGTTTGTTTTTGTGTGTCATCTGAAGATTTCCAGCTTGTCGATTGTGTGCATAGTGTTCAGCTTATGTACAAGTATAAAAGTATAATCACTCTGTAAGTCATGCAAGAATTTATTGCTCAGTTTTGCCAATTGCAGTTGTCCAGCAAATGTGGGATAGCAAACCCTAGCAGCTTTTCCACTTGGCAAGATACACCCCAAGCAGCCAAGCTTGGAAAAAAATCAGTGTTTCCCCACCACCTCTGTCCCCTGTGGAGTTTCCCAGGCTCTGTCCCCTGCTAGCTGTCCACTGAGATAGCTCAGCTGGGTGCTACAGCAGCCAGAAGACCCGCTGGGACTCGGTGGGGCAAGTAAGCTCCTTTTCTCCATACTTACGGCACTTACATTCACAGAGAGGGAAGGCAGGCTGACAGTAAAGCTGTCATTTAGGAATGGGTGAATTTCAGAAGAGTCTTCTATTTATTCGGACTCTCGTTCAACCTTCACTCCAACTACCAGCATTTTTTAAAATTCTCCTTTCTTAAAGCTTCCCCTCTGACACCCCCTCTGGGGGCTGTTATCGTGCTACAGTCGCACAGCTGTGCAGGATCCCTCCCTTCACATAGCCTCTGTCTTTTGCAATAGCACAAACCTTCACCCCCACAATACACGGGAGGACAGCACTGGGATCCCAGGGAAATTGGGCTCCAGGCCCACTTGGAGGCAGGTCTCCCATTTATCTGACTGGGAAAAAGAAGCCTGGGAGAGGTACTGGGGTATAATTCAATCTGCGACCATGTCACAGAACAGAAACCTGTCTTTATCCTGGCAGAGAGCAGGCAATGCTCGGTTCAGGCCGCCTCAGCCTTGTCCTGGTCTTGCCGAGGGTCTCCCTTGGGATGTGGTGCTGAGAAGGCCAGGGTAACAGAGGCAATTTGGGATCCTGGGCCCTGGCGTGCAAAAGGCAGGCTGTGAAAGTGGACTCATGTTTCTGGGGGGGAGGGTTCTCTGCTTTGTCCCGTAATTTTGGAGAACCTGCTGAATCATTTAGCTCCAACAGACTGTAGAGACCTCTCACGTGGAAATCTTCTACCAGTTAATAATACTTAGTGCTTATATTGCTCTTTGCATCTGCATAGCACTTTGCAAACATTACCTAATTAAGCCTCACAACACTCCGGGGATGTAAGTATAAGTAAGTTATTACTGTTAAGTACAGAAGGCTCTTGGCTCTCTTCTGCGTGGAAGCCTTGGGGAGCATCCTAATCCTCCATGCTGCAGCCCTTTCTGGTCTTTGGTTCTCTGGCCCATTACATTACAGAGCCAATCCTGAAACAAGGCCGCATTTCTGCTCCTGCAGTGTCGTAAGGGATGTTTAACTGCTCTGCACCTGCTTGCTCACTTCTCACACCATCACGGACAGCCTGGGCCTTCTTGGGTCACATTCCTCCCAGAGGACCCGAAGCCTTGGAGGCCTGCAGGGGTGATGAGTGTAGTGACAATTTTCTTGAAGCAGTCAGAAAACTCTTGGGGAAAAAAACATGCAACATTTTAAGAACAGAGTATGGGACGAATCACATGAATCTGTTACCCAGGAAATTATAGCTACTACTTTAAAACCTAATCTCAGATAGTAATAAAGCTCCATCAATGTCAGTTGGGCAGGAACAAGCCTCTACCAAAATTATCGGGAACCCCTATATTTTCAGCAATGCACAGGATTTCAACAGTTACCAGGAAAGCCAGTGGAAACTGAGTGCCTAGATCCTGCACATCCAAGAAGATGGTGGCATTTTATTGGGAAATTAATCCACAAATGCAATTCAAGTAAAAGCAACAGGGAGCTTTTCTTCCATTTCTTCCACCTTCCAGAAGATTATCCTGCGAAGCCTGGCCCTGTTTCTTACTGCTCAGGATAGCATGCCCCCCTGCATTTCTGACAGGACAACATTTTCTGTGGTTCTGGTGGCAGCTCCGCTGGAAAACCACATCCACAGAAATCAAATCTCAGCTCACCAGAGCTCCTCATGAGGATTTGGGGTTTAATATTTCTACTCATGATAGGGCTGTTAATATACCACATTAAACAGACACTATGAAGCTCTGACAAGGGGAATGAGAGAAAGCAGAATGGCAGCTGCTCTGTCAGTCACTTTCTATTCTACGGGAACCAGCTGGTTGTTATTATCACTTATTATTTACCATTTAAGCTAGACAAGTTACAAAAAAAAAAAAAAAAAAAAGCCACAAAAAAAGCAAAACTGGCCTTTGGGGACTTTGGAAACTTTCTGTGGTCTGATACATATTTAAGCTGATGGTTTTCCAATAAATCTCTTTAATTCCTCCTCCTGCCACCTCAGCTGCCATATTAAAGTGATCAAGTTGACCACAGATTTGCTAAACGGAAACGTGCAGTTCACTTAGTCTTTAAACCACATAAATACCTAAGAGGGATTTCTCCAGTTTCCAGCATTCATCTTGAAACTACTGCTTAATATTGAGTCATTAGACCTCGGGCTTCTTTTGTGCAACCCATAAGCAAGCACTTATAATCTCAGTCATCTTCCACTAGAAGGGAAATGAGCATTCCCTATGCAGTGAAATACCAAGGGCGAGTATTTAGTAGCATTGAAGAATCTCAAAAGGTTTAGTTATTTGGTTAAAGGTGAAACATGCCTGAAAATAATCTGACCTTTTGGAGACCCATCTGTTTTTTGAGGGCTGCCGTTACCTGTGACTCCTTAACTCAAGGAAACACTATGTGTTTTCAAGGGAACAAGCCTGTGCGCACTTCACTGAGACGTTTCTTGACTTGTGTGCTTTACCTCTCCATGTAATCTTGTCTTTTCTGTTTGAGGGGGGAAGGCATGTGTGCACACTAGTGTGTGTACATTCAATTACCCAGGTGTTTTCTGCAGGGGAAAAGAACCAAAGAAAATTCTTTTACATATGAACTTCTTTTGTTTCTCAAAAACAATTGAAAAATGCTTTTGACTGCCACACATCAAGCCACCAGGGAGCAGAACGCAAGCACAGCCATCAGCAGGGACCGTCCTGCACCTTCTCCCAGGCCCTTCATGCATGGAGTAAGCTCCCTGTGAAGACACCTCTCCCTTCCAAGCTGCCCTTTGGCAAATCCATCCTTAAAACTCTCCTCCTTCATGATCTCTGCAAAACTCAGGACAAGCACTAAGCAAACAGCAGGCATGGGGTAACCACTGCTTATTGTATTCATCAGTATTGGCTTGCCAAGACCTTCTGCTCCTCCTATCTGCTTGTTGCACCCATCTGCTGTCTAGTGTCTTATGACTTAAGTCAGGCCTTGGATATATGTGTGTGGAGGGAAGGAAATCATTTCTTTGTGTGGTGGTACAATTTCTGTAATGGCTGGACAGTATCCATGGGTGGTAATGCAAGACGGACAAATGATAACAATCAATATAGCAGAGAGTAGAAGGAACAAGCTGAGAAGACAAGGAAGTGGTAGGCCTTTTTGCTCTGGCTAAGGTCCCCAAAATATTCAGACTGTGGACCTCATCAGCAGGGAGGGACAGTTAGCCACCAGCCCAGAGTCACACATATACGAACACAGGTAGCCCAGTTGAGCACATCTTCTGAAGACCCTCCAAGGTACATTTAGGTGCTCTCACTTGCTTGGTTCTGTGAGCCATACTAAAAAAAGCCCTTTCCCATGCATAGGTGGGGAGTCAGATGCTAACAAGTACTGCTATGTACCCCAAGTAGCCTACAGCAGATTGAATTATCTTTGCAAGCACATGTGGCTCAACAGGCTTTGTCAAAGAAACGCACAGCAGTCAACAGAGGTTTACTGGCCCTCTATTTTTAGTGGTGTTTGGAAATTCAATACACACTTACAAGTCAGTTTTGTAAAGGGTGGTTATAAAGTGAAGTTCAAAAATGCTTTTTTTTTTTTTTTTTTTTTTCCACACCAAATTAGAGCCCTACTGGAGTGAAGTTTTTGCTGCTTTTTTGCAATGGCTGTTTCAAACAGCATAAGGGCAGCAGTCTGCCCTCATTTTCCTGGACTTCAGGGAGACTACAAAAGGATGTCTAGAGAATTCTTTTTGCATAAGCAAAATTTATGTTTTGCCTTCCAAAAATGTTTGTACTGGAGCCTGTGTTTCACTAGGGAATCTTTCATTTGCATTTTCACTTTCATTGTCCTAGGTATAATAAAGTATAAGTTTATATCTGTTCCTGCTTTTCTTCAAGGCAGCACCATTCTTGAATACCTAACCTTTTTGGGTTGGCTGAGTACCTGCAAAGTTATTGTCCTTCATTCCTTGTTCTGATAAACTTTTTTTTTTTTTTCTCTCCTGCTCTCTCATTTCAGAAGAGCTTTAAGCAACCAGTCAAAGTCTCTGTCTTGTAAGGCAAACTATATTCTCACATTGAGTGTGTATGACTTCTGCAGGTGTTGCATGTACATTTTTCACAGTAGAGTTTAGTCTGGTTGCATCCTTCTCCATTTGCCCGTATGTCAGAAAATGAATTTATATTGTAAAATAAATTTGTCTCATTTAACACAGTGTAGGAGTGCTTCATGCATACACCACTTATTTTTGTGATGATGTTTTCACTGAGAGGATGGTAGTGATCTCTACAATTGCATTTTTTTTTTTTCTGAAAATCACTCTTTAGGCAAGATTTAAATATTTATAAGAAATCCATGGGAATATTTGCTTTGCAAAGCCTTTGTTTTCCTTGGGAAGTGTGCTTCTGCCAGCAATTGTAACCTGTAGTCAAGCACCATGCACGGAAAAAGGGAAGGTGCAGTTCAAGCTCATGGTTTGTATTTGAATGATTTTCAGAACTAGCTGGTTTACTCACACTCAGAAATCACCATCTTTTAACAGCTTCCTCATATAAAACAGAAGTTTCGGACTTATTTTTGGGGGGGAAATGGTTGTACTTCCATGAGACAGGTAACAGGAAAACCTTGTGGTAATGGAACGAAAGAAGTGGGTCAAGATGGACACTGAGTTGGCCATAGATCCGTAAGTGGGAGGTTTGAAGCTGCCTTGAAGCACCCATGCTGAAATGTTGGGCTGGACTCCTTTTCTGTGCTGAATTCATGGGGCAGACGAAGCTGTTACAGTCTTTGACTGCAAAGCCCTAGCAGAAGGTACAGTATGTCATGCTTTTTGCCAGCAAGGAGTCCTCTGTGTGATTTCTGTGTTGCTGCAGAGGTGGAGGCTGTCACTTAGGCTTGCTGGTAATTATGCTGTTCCAGAGCACAGCTACAGTCAGGGACAAGCAGCTGCACTCATTTTACAGGCTTTACTTATTCAAAGATGACTTTTATTTAAGGAGAAAAGACAGTATTTTAACATGGAAGCTTTATATTCAGCAGTGTAAGAAGAGAAGCCTCATGATTTGTCTGTACCAGGTGAATTCTTCTGCAGTTTCTCCCATGACTTCTTTTGAAGATCAGTTTTGGAGAATCCCAGGAACCACATCCTTATCTTTGAGCTCAGCAGCCCCAAACCCAGACTGTCAGGCATCTGCAATTCCTTGCCCACCTACTGATTTTTTTAATGTTTCAAGACAATGGTGCTACTTCAGTGATCATAATTTATCGTATTCAACAGTTAAAGTAAACTGTTATTTTAAATAGAGTAGCTCAGAGCATGGTGTAACAGAAAGAACAGAGAGCTGTAAGTGTCCAGTAATAAAAGCAGTTCTCCTAATCTAATCCTGAGGTGAAGTGAGCACCACACTGTTGACAAAGCTACTTGCTGCTCAGTGTTCTGCCAGCCCAGCTACCTGACACATTTAAAGCCCGACTTGTTTATAAGGTTATTATTAGAACTTTCTCTCCTTCTGAAGCCAAAGGATGCAAAACAGTGTCTGAGGTAAACATTGCAAGGCCCCCGAGATATATTTTTGGTTGTGATTTACAATTCAAATGCAGACATCCAGTCCTGGTAGAAATAGCCCTGCTGGTGCATTTGACAGTATATTTTGTAGGGTGGTTTTTAAGGGGAGCTTGGAAGCAAGAATAAGGTAGAGGAGCTCCTGAGGACTGAAAAACAAGTCAGCCTGTCAGTGGCATGCTGCACTCTCTTCCCCTGAGGAGCAAGCTCTTAGTGCGTTTCATCTCCTACAATGACAGTGATGCTATGTTTCAGGTTTCTCACAGCACTGTAAATCACATTATGTTAAAGTAGTGCCTTTGGCTAGGAATATACAAGTGGAAAAAATGCATTTGATTAGAAACAACTCCTACCATTCATTGCAAAATGGTACATGATTGCAAGCAGTATACCTACAGTCAGTGCTACTCTTATCCATTGCTACTTATATATTAGTTCATTGAATCTTCCATCTTTTTATTCTGTGTAATGGTAGTATATGTCTGTCTTGGCCCTGTTATTTTGACACTAGTTGCATGCCACTGAGCATAAAAAATGTATTAATATGTTCAATGTAAGGCCGCTCCCTGATATGAAAATCTGTGCTTAGATCTTCAATCTGGTCTTCTGGAGGCAAGAGCCAAGTAAATGGGGCAGATAGCAGAAAGCTCTCTCTGAGAGCAGTCACATAAATTTTGTACGTTGGTGGAGAGAGTCACAGCATAATACACTCTAGTTTTAGAATATTTACTATCTATCAATACGATGGTGTGGGAAAGAATTCTTTTGGATGGACTTCTTATCTGTGCCGAAAGAGAACACTAGAAATTTGAAAATGAGCTTGGATAATGACAAATACGTTTAATTGTATTATTTAGCACTTTATTAAATTCACCACAATTTGTGTCACTTCAAATGACACTAGATAACACCATGAATAAATAAATATCAGCTCTGATACATGCTGTAGACACCAACCATATGCTGTCCAAAGGATGGAGGAGATGATCTGAAGCATTGTTTTTTTCCATCTCTGAATCCTGGATATGCAGAGTAGTTTGCAGTGAACCTGAAATAACAGAATTACAAAGGGAAAAACATTGCTATGGCAACAAAATATTTCTATTTTAAGCGAGCTTGTTTTAAGAAAAGAAGCAACACTATGTTTTTAAACAGAAACAGACTTTGTAAAATAAGAAATGCAATCATTACTTTAAAACTAAATCATAATTTAGCTCCATTTGTGCTGGCATATCTACCTGTAACTCTCTTTTCTTTGGTATTTTCTGAGCTTATGCTACCACAGAACATCATTTTGCAGTTTTAGAAACTGAGACAGGAGTTACCTAATGTCAGGATACACAGCAGTTCCTTAACGGAGCTAGATACAGAGTGTGCATGATTCAGGATAAAAGGTCAAGATTACTCCTACCTCATGTTAGGCACCAATCTGAAGGTCCTAAATTTGGGGTGCCAGAAGATATCTCCACACTCAGGAAGTACTGTACTCCCAGAGTGCATAACTGTCTTTGGCTGAATTGCCAATGGCATATTGTAAGGGTCTATTTCTCCTCTGATTTTAGGGATTTAGGAAAACACAGCAGATGTGTTTCCTAATCAGCTATCTCGATTACATGCCTAGAAGATGGATCAGGACCAAAGCTCTTAGTTCAGTCCACTGTTTGATAAGAACTGTAAATCTGTATTCCAATGTGAACCACTGACTCTCATTTGCTATGCTCCCAGCTACAATAAGGTCTCTCTGACTTCTGGTTACTGCAAGTAAAGAAGTCTACCTTTGCTACAGGCTTGCTGCAAGAAAATAATTTGGCTGAAGGATAAAATTCAGAATCTTCCTCTGATAATTAAGGGCTTTTCTAGTAAGTATAGCAGCAAGAAGCTGTAAAGAAACTCCTTTTCTCTCCCCAACCTGTTTTACAGCCAGCTGACTTGGCTATTTGGTAGTTATTGGTTTTGTTTGTTTGCTTTTGTAGTTTATTTATTTATTTATTTATTTTTCTAGAGGACAGAGCATTTTCCAAGAAAAAATATGTGATAAAACTACTTTTCATTTCTAGGTAATACTGTTTCTTTTGCACCACCCTCTCAGTCACTTTTTGTCTGTTAAAGGCTGTCTGCCAAAACTCCAGAGAACCAGAGAACTCTGCAACCTTCCAAAAATGTGGCTATTAGAGTAATGCACATGAAAGAAACATTTTCACAGATGATTTAAGCAATTAGCTTTTTTTTTTTTTTTTTTTCTTGTAGAATGACCTTACAGAGGTTCAATGTAGCTGCTGGTTACTGTGAGTTAAACTACATCTTCAAAAAGAGCAGAGATAAAATTCAGCTAAAACTTGTATCTAACGAAAGGTGATACTACCTGCTTGCCAAAAAACAATTCTGTGCCTTGGATGTGCTAAGTTACATAGCAAGGCAGAGGGAGCATGAAGTACTGATGGTTGCTCAGATTCACACCAGAAAGCCATCTACGCCCCTGCATCTAGTTTTACCCATGGCTCTTAGGCCTTCAGAGAGTCTCAGCTGATGGGAAGCACCAAGAAGGGATATTTAAGTGGAATTTGACCTGGATTATTCTGGCCTTTAGCAATGCAGAAAATCCATACAGAAAGTTAGAAAACCATGAAGGTCCCAACTCTGTGGCTTAGCAGTGTCTATGGAATGCCACCACTTTAAAAGCACATGATGTCAAGTACCCTAGTGCTCAAAAGTCACCCCAGGGTCTGCGACATTTTGGCAATGTCCTACCCTCCAGAACAAGTAATTAGGGTGTGTAGAGGAGAATACTGACTGGTCAGTGAGTGACCAGGGATGCACTGTGCAGACCAGTGCTGCTGCCTGGAGGGACATGGTCTAGCTGGCCCTGCTGCAAGAGACAAGGGGAGGGTGTGGGGAAGGTGTACTCAGAGAGTCACCCTCATCTTGAACACGTTGCCTCCTAGTGATCTGAAAGGATGTAGCAAGGAATGGATGTCATCTTCTCAGCTGTACTCATCTACTTCAAAGGCTTCTGCTTCACCATTAAGGCAATCAACAGTTTACTTTTCAATCTAGGCTAGGGTAGGATGTGCAGCATCTTGCACAGTCTTGTGAACTTAGCAGTAAACCAGATGAGTCAAAGGCAGTTATTTGTGCCAAAAAAGCAACTGATAGCTTAATTGGCCAATCAATTCAGAATAGGCTCTGCAGTGAAATAAATGGCAATTTGATTATGTGCTGCTACCACAAAACACAATTTGATTTGACTTCAGGAAAGTGATGGCTTTTTCTTTAATATTTGGTTACAGCCTTTCAATTGAGCGTATCCAGGGGAGAGCACAATGCTGAAATATTATGATTTCTCCATGTTAAACCTGAACATGTTTAATACTTATTAAAAGATTAAATGACTTTTAAAATCAAATTGAGTGATTCAAGTTTGTAGAATAAGGCTTAATCTTCGGCTGTTCCGCCTCTGCAGAATCAAATGAACCCTGCAGTGAAAATGGTCTTAACAGACATGAGATGCAAGTCTTTTTTTTAAAGTATATTTATTGAACTTCTTTGTTATAGCTGTCTTCACTACCTCTCTTTTTTGTTGTTTTTGTTGTTGTTGCTTTGTTGTTTTGTTTTGTTTTTCATTTGTTGGTGTGTTTATTCATTTTGTTTTGATTTTTTTTTGTTTGTTTAGAGTTTTTTTGGTAGACTTTTCATCTACTGCAGTGAGCAATTCACAGCTGGACACTCTTAGAAGAAGTAATTGTATTCATGTTGTTCCTCCTGTAAGAGATTTGCATAAGTAGATACATTATTTTGAAGCAATCTAGATTTTGATACCAGGGTATTTACTTTAACAGAATCATAGATTTTTAGAGACTGAAGGGACTAGTCATTCCCTGATCAGACCTCCTCTCCCTGTCCCAAAATTTCACTCAATAGTTCCTGCATTAATCCCAGTGATTAATGGTTAGGGGTAGAATAGACTTTTCAAGCAGATACCTGATTCTTGATAAAAAGAGATTTTGCTGCCAGGTTATATACAGTATCCTTGAGTTTCTTCACAGAATAACTGTTTCCTGGAATATAGGCTTCTGTCATCTAAGTACAAACATATATTTTCAATAGGATGTAGGATTTGCATTTGAGTCTATTTGATTGACTTGTTTGACTGCACTCTTCACTGTATCCTTCTCCCATGTTATTTATAATTTCCCAAGCCTTTGAGCCATTATGAACTTTATCTGCAATAACTTCAGTTCTCCCCAGGCATCTAGGAATTGACCCTTTCCAGACTCCAGCCAAAAGATGAAAACTCCTTACAAAAACTTGTAACCGGAGACCACAAGTTTAGTATGAATTATTAATTCATTGAAAAGATGCAACATTGACACATTTGGCTTGCATAGGACAGTATATTAAAGAATGTCCAGCCACACAGAAAGTATCAGTTTGCCTTTATCAATCAGACTTGTAATATTTTGAAAAAAAAAATCCAAGATTATCAGAAGCACCTGCCTTTTACTTAATTCTTTGATGGTCTCAAGGGCCTGGTGCTATGGACTGTAGCATATTGAATCTTTTTTCATATTTCTGCCTTCAAGAAAGTCAGCAGGAAACAGTGCATATAAAAAAATATCAGGCTGATTTCATCCAAAAGGTTTGCTTACTGGAGTCAGTGGTGTTAGAGGGAGTTGACCAGGGTCTGGCCTATTAGTGCTACTCTTGATGGACTGCTCAGAAAGATTCATATTTCTGTAGGACATACTTTATATATCTGCCATGCGGAAAGATACAAGCTTGAAGAGCATCAGGGAACCCTCAAGGAAAAGCATTTTACAGTAAAACAAAAACCTCCCACTGCAGGTTATTTCAATTTGAAGTACGTATTTTTGCCACTCTCACTGATGGTCATTTTTAATGTAATTCTCATGGAAAAATATCTTTCGAGGATAAGTTCTGTCTGCGAGCAGCATTCTTAAGATGAAAGGAGGGGATGATAGGGTCAATAGTAAAAGGGAATTTATGAACAACAAGGAAAGATGGTCAGGGAGAAAAATTATTATGTTAACATCCTTAAGCTAAAGCTGATTTTTTCTTGATTAATTCATTACCTTAGAGTATAAATGTGTTACCTGGCTCCCATTCAGGCTCCCCTATTATAAGCCTACCTTAGAAGTGAAAAAAATAAAATACTTGTGATTGTGTCCATCTTACTCTGCAGAAGCATGTTCCAAATAGTTGAATGATGTGGTTGGAGCCCTGAAAGCACATGGATAATGTAAACCAATGAAGATTCTTGTGCAGGCACAGGAAGCTGCTCATGGTTAATGAGAGGACGACAGACACAGCAGGAAGAAATTGGATCAGAGTGAACAGATTTCATAAAATGTTTTCCATTGCGAACTCATATCCAGGTTTCTAGCACTATGTCAAGACTTTTTCACTCTTTGTAAGAGCAATGATAAATAATATAGGCAACATACATTGTTTTGTCTAGGGCAAGAAAGATTTGTGGGAAGTTATCCTCATCCATTTTCAATGTTCAGCCTTCTAGAGGACAGAGAGAACATTCAAACATCTGCAGAAGTCACTCTGATGTTTACCGCTGTAGGCAATGGGAAGACTTCCTCCTACACCACAGATGAAGAGCCATATGTGTTACTGTACAGTTCACAGTAGGGTACCTTCTACAACACTTACCACATTGTAAAAGACACTTCATAGATATTGTAATACTTAGCAAAATATCCCAACAAGCTTATCTGCATATACATAGAACTGAATGTTGCAACTCACTAAACTGAAATGCTAAATATCTATAGGTCTAGTAAAATAGGCATGTGGTTTTCAAAGAGTCCTTGAGAATTAGATCTAAGAATTTTTGTGGATTCAGGAAAGATATTTTGATGGTGTGGTGATATGATATATCTCTGGGAAATTAATACAGTCTTTTCTGAGGTTCAGCTGGGGTGGCCTGTTTGAAAAACACTATTGGCATATTTATCTAATTTACTTTTTGTCATTTCCATTATCTTCCTACTATCTCAAATTCTCAAATTTCCTGTCTCAAATTCAGCTGTTTAACTGGTACAATACTCATCATTTCATCATTTGGTACACCATTTCTCCTGTTAGCTGACTGTCCTGAAAAAGTCATGCCTATGATGGCAACTCTGGACTTTGCTTTTTATCCATACTTCTGCCTTTGTCCTCTTTATAGCACAGTATTGAAGTTACTCCCTTTTAGACAGCTCTAGAGGCTGGACTCCAAGACACAACCACATTTGATGCCCAGGTTGGACCTGACAGGGTAAGCAGTTCTTCCATTCAGGAGAATGTGGCCAAGGGGAAAGAATATGGTAGGCCAAACAGCTGTCTTAAAATAAATATTTAATTTTAGCAGCAGGCATAAAACAACAACAACAACCAAACAATATACAAGTAAAGATTTTTAAAATTGCAAAGGAGCTATCTTACCTAAGAAATCAGTTTGATGTGTGTTTAAATGGGGACTAAATTTTCAAGTACTCTCTAAAGTCTGGGGTTGTCATACTGCTCTATGAGCTTTCCTTTTCTCCATATTGGACTTCATTTAAGCCTAACTGAAATTCCTTGCTCCTTTACACACTTGGACCCATAACTAAACTTGTTGAACTCTGTAGGGAGTTGCAAAGAGCATCAAACTGAACAGTTCTCATACTGTGTCTGAAGTATCTTCTAGGGATTCAATTCTCATTCTTCCTGGGCATATTTCCTGACAATCCAGTTATCAAATTAACTCACTATATGAATACATATGCATGCAGCAGACAGCTCAACAACCAACCCAACATGTAATATTCCTAAATTACTCAAGGCAAGTCCAAATCTATTACATAGGCAATTTCCATCTCTCTCATATTTTGTATAATATGATGGATTTTGAAAAAGCTGAAATGAAAAGGATCATTTACCTTCTATTACAGTACACACATATGAAATCATCTTGATGTGCTCATTAAATTAAGATGATACATATGATATAGAATTGCCTTGAATTGCTCACTTGTTGAGGGTATCTGTCACAAATGAGAAAACACACATGCTACACACAGAGCTATGAGAACTACCTCTTGGGATAAGTGCTCTTCAAGAACGGTGCAGATCTAGCATGTTACTCATGCATGGTAGTATGCCTCCTGCATCTCTTGCTCACTAAAATTTGATATCATAGACATCCATGAACACTCAAGTGTGCTGGAACTCTCAGTCAAGAGGTTTGTCCTTAGACTGCTTGTTAAACTTTCTCACCAACTTCTTTCCCTACCTCTAGCCTCCTCACATCCCTGTCTCCCTCCCCATCCCATCTCCCAACCAAAAAAAAAAAAAAAAAAACCCACAAACAAACAAACAAACAAAAACACTACAGGTTTCACACCTGCCAGAATAAATCCTGGCATCATTCAAATCAGTAGCAACATCCTCATATACATGAGGATTTCACAGGAATTTTAATTTACCAGACAACATCACCACTTACTAGATCACTTCATGGTGTATCAGTTTTGTCTGCTCTGGCCTAAGATGTTCACAGCAATTTCATATAAGGTTAGGTATTGCTACAAGAGTATTATGAGCTGGGGGAGCATCTGCTGGAACAGTTCCAGTTCTCATAAGCTATGGTCTCTAAATGCAAGAACTGGCTACTGTGGGATTATTTTTTTTTAAGTCAAAATATCAGCATTATACACTTTTTGAATGTTACCATTCAATGGCTGGTAATACACCTAAAAATAAATGAAAAAAATAAAGTATGTCAATTAGAAAATAAAAGATAAGAACATGATAGAAAGAAAACATTAATGAGAACAGATAGGTAAATAAATGTGTTTAACTTTGCCATAGAACAGACTGAAACCCTACTTCACTGGAGTAGGAATAATTACCCCTCAGGGGGTGGAAAAATATGAAGAATGAAGGCAAATATGAAGTTTGAATGTAGGGGAAGCTGGAGCAAGCTGGGTCAGTAAGTGTTACCAAGGTTGTATATATCTCCCCGTTCCCTGAGCATTCATTTCACTGTGAATCAGGAAGACCATATGGTACAAAAAGGAAGTAACACTATTTGTTCCTTGATAGCTCCCACAAAAGCCAGTATTTCCTGGTGACCATTTGCTGAAGATCTGGGTGAGCAGCTATTGATTGCCCTTATACAAATGGAAGTGACTATCAGGACAAAAAAAAAAAAAAAAGACATGAGAAAGAAGAGAAGAAAACAGCAGAAAACCCTACTGCTGTGGCAAATACCATTGTCCACCCATTTCCTCCTGCATAGCTGTGTTCCTTCTTCTGTTTAAAATGTAGTTACTGTAATATTGATTTCCTAGATAAGTTTTTAAAAGCATTTAGAATTGGGCAATTAGTTACTGCTTAATGTAGAATGTCAAAACAGAGCTATCGATCCAACTAATTGATCAATTGATTCATTATTTTCTTCATGTGGCTTGAAGTGGACCTAGTCCAAAGGAATAAATGAAAGAAAAAGAAGTCAGCTTTTGTGAGGAATAACATACAACAAAAAGTTAAGAAAAGATTTATTATTCTTGAAAGGAAACTGTTTGGGGATAAACATAATTTTCCAGTAATTGCTTGTTTATTAAAACAACCACTCAGCTTACAACAGGGCAACAGAAAGAAGAAATGCCCAACAGTGCACACACTGAAGTGTACAATATTGTATTCAGGGCAAAGGGTATGCCTGTAACTAACACGTCATGATAATAGCTTTGATACATATTTTTTGTTTTGTTCATGCTGATACAAAACACAATAGTAATCATAATTAAAGAATCATCTTTGACCCAGAAACCCAGCATAGTGGACTTCACCTGGAATTGGCAAAAGTTTGGGCATAGTATGTGTGATAGGAAATACGGTATGATCATGGAAACTGTTGTGGGCTCCTCATCAGGGATGCAGTGCGGCTTCTTCTGCAACATGAGTAGAAGGACAGGGCTACGTGCTACTTCATCAAAACACTGATGTAGGAAAGGACATCTGCTGATCATCCGGTCCAGCCACCTGCTGAAGCAGGGTCAGCCACAGGAGGCTGTTCAGATTCCCCAGTCAGATTTTAATATCTCTAAGGATGGAGACTCCACAACCCCTCTGGTCAACTTGTCCCCTCCTTCTTGCTTGTTTCTCCATGCTGCCCCCAAGGAGGGTGGTGGGACTTTCACTGTTGATTTCTCCACACATAACACACCACATAGACAGCTCCAGGATCCTGGCAGTTCTCCTCCATCAGCAGAAACTACTCCTAATCTTCTGCTATACTGACCAGCTAGGGGACACACATCTGCACAGGGAAAATGCTTCATCTGGATGTTGCTTTCTGTCTCAGTCTCCATTAAGAAAGAAATAAACAAACAAAAACACACACACAAAACCCACATTGTTTTGAAAAAATATGCTGCACAGCTTCTCACTGGGCCACATTGACTCCTGCACATGTTGAAAGATTAAGGCAATAAACAGCCAAAGATCTAATTTCATTCTTAGTCCCAGGATCCTTTTTTTTTCTGAAGAATTTTGTCCCCCAAACATTAGAGATATGCAGCTGTTTTACTAGAAGGCCAAACAAAATACCATCAGAAATGATTAATTAAATAATGATGAATGTAGCTATTAATGGGTTACAGTTCACGAGCTATTACAGAAAATTCCGACCAAAAATATTCTACAAAAAAATCAGTTAAAACAAATCTGTAGCACAGGAGGCAGTTCAAAGAAACTGAAACCACAACAACATATTTAAACAGCTGGAGAAAACTAGAGGTGCCAAAAATCATTCTGTTAAATACATGCTGTCATTGGATTAAAAATAAATATGAAAGGATGATAAACACCCAGGTTATGCACAGTATTAAATTAGACCTTTGGGAATTAATTCTGCTTTCAGTTTATTGGTGTGTAACTGATGTGACCACTAGTGCAAATACCTTTAGCACAGAGAGAAATATACAGTTCACAAGAAAGACTAGGCTGAAAGAAATAAACAGTAATTTAGAAGCATTCAAGGTAAAGACACCTCTGAAATTCATCCTAAAGAAGTTCAAGAGTAGCCCAATCATTTTCTGTAATATTAGTTATTAAGTTCAAGAACTTGTGAAGGACAGAGAAAATCTCTAAAGACTAGAGAAGGTCAAATGCAGTACTTGCCATTAATAAAATAAAAACAGTATGACCTGAGAAACTGTAGACTTATCAGGTTAAGTTTAATACCTGGAAGATGCAAAACAAAAACAAAAACAAAAACAAACAAACAAAAAACGGTGATTAAGATGATTATGTAATCAATCTGTAAGCACCTAGAGGAGAACAAACATGATTAAATACTTCCAACATTAATTTGTGAAGAATGTATCACATCAAGCCAATCTGGTCATATCTTTGAGGAGGTAACAAGCCAAATGAATAAAGAAAAGCAGCAGGTGTGACATATATTGACTTTAGCAAGGCTTTTCCACAATATTGGGCCTGGTAGGCTCTTCAGCAAAGGGAAATACAGAATAGAATAAAACACTACAGTGTACACAGCTGGTTGGTCTATAATGCAAAATTTAATGGATTGCTAACTGACAGCTTATTTTAACAAAGTCATATAGGTGTCTGCAGTTTGCTTCATTCAACATTTTCTTTAATGACTTGGTCTAAAGAAGTGGAATTCATGGATAACAGTAATCTGGAATGGTTGAATTATATTGAAGAATCTTTTCATGACTTGAAGATCAAAATTCCTAATAGATTAAAGCAATGGTCTGAAATTAAAGATGGAAATCAACAGAAGCAAGTTCAAAATATTTTGATGAGGAAGCAGGAAGCACAGAAATGAAGAGGACTAACTAGCAAGCTATAATAATGCAGAAAAGTATTTGTGAGTTACAGCTGATGTCAGACTAAACCTGAGTCAGCAGTCTGATGTTGCTAGGGGAAAAAAAGGACTGCTTTTTTTGTAATACGCTGTTGTGTGTAAGATGCAAAAGGAAATTATTCCTTTCTTTCCATCATCTGGGGGTCCTCAGCTAGATTTACATGTTATATTTAAGGCATTATTCTTTAGGAAATTTGTAAGAAGGAGTAGAGAGTAGCTAGAGGAGATCAATTTAAAAAAAAAAAATGGAGTGGTCTGCAGAACATGACCACTGTAGAAAAATTGAAAGAACTGGGTTTTCTGAGGTTGAGTAACTGAAGGAGTGACCATGATAGTAGCCTTCCAGGATGTAAATGATTGCCAGAGTGATTTATGTACTACCCATAAGCTTTGTTTGAAACAAAGAATATTTCATTTCAGTAACAGAAAAAGAGTCCTAGCCATAAGGGATAGAGAGGAACAGACAGAATCTGAGTTGCTTGAGTACTCTTAGTGGAAGACCTTGAGAGTCAGGGTGCTGTCAGCAATGGTCCAGTTATACTAACTCAGATACAGCCCAGGGAGAATGGACTGCAGGAAGTCCCCCTTTTATTTCCAAGGGATGCTAAGAACATTTTTTGATTGAAAATTAATGACTGAACTTCTTATATACCTCTTTTTATGTGAAGAAATGGTATCCACTGAAATTAAGCCATGCCTATGCTCTCCTGGTGTCAAGAACCAACCCCCAGTAGCCCCACCAAATAAAACTCTTCCATTTTGTGAGACTGACCCCTGGGGAACTCCGTGCATCATAGCAGCTTCTCTGGGATGTGGTAGGCAGCCACATGAATTGAATCACGCAGAGCAAGATCAGGTATCAATAGCATTCCCAGTTTGCGAGCTCACTCCCTGCCATGCCCATCCTATTGGTCATGATACCAGACCAATTGTTACCAGGTCATTAAATAAACATCAGTGAATAGAATAGCTTTTTGATATTTTTGTTGAACTTCTGTTTTATCACCTGCCTTATCAACACAGCTAAATGAGCAAATCAGAAGCAACAACAGTCATTCTGCAGAGATATGGTATATGTCGTTCCTGGTGCTGAGAATGGAGATTTTCCTGAGTGATTTAGCTACAGCTGCAGCTTTTTCAGCTGAATGCTGCAGCAGATGGAAGAAGCCTGCCTGTTCAGAAAATGTGGTGGTTTTTCAATACTAGGTGATTGCATGGATCAAGTTGTGCGTTCCACCCACAACATACTTTTCTCTATGCACTTGTATGGTGCACTTATGTAGTTAATTGCACACCTGCTTACACCATACAAGAGAGGAAACACAAAATATATTTAGACACATTTGAATTAAGCAAGTTGTTTTATTGAAATTGCCCACAATGTTTTCTTTGATTTTCAAGATGTTTGAAGGAATAGCTATTTGCATGCCAGAAATATTTGAAGTTGCACTTCTCCATGTTTCGAGGATCAAATGTGAAAGTATTAGGAAGGCAAGAGAAAACAGCATGCTAGAATGATGGATCTCAGAAAGAATTAAAATGAACAATGCTATCCAGTTACACTTTCATCTCATTTTATATAGACAGTTATGATATTAAGAATCATTCACCACTCATCATGTTTCTCCAGCATTAAAATGAAGATGACTGTGATCATTTTTGCCATTTCCTCCCGCAATGCACTAAAGATACACGTTAATGTTGCTACCAATGGAAAAATAACCCGTTTAGCTGAGTGCTGTTTAAGAGATTGCATTCATAACTTTCATTTCACACAAATTAACCAAGTAATGATTCCTGATGTCTGATCAAGTATCTGCCATACTGTGCCGTCTTGTATTGAGATTTACAGGCATGCTTCACAATATTCTGTCTCCATTATTTTTACTTTCTATATAATGAACTGATAAGAATGGTAGATAAAGAGTGCTATATTTAACATTGACACTGAATTAATAAAAATGTAAAATTGGGGAAAACACTTTTAGTTCATGAGAGGCCACAAATCCCAAAGATACTAATTGGGTATTGTCTTCATAAAAGCCACTTTCAGATTTTAGTAATGAAGGAGGCAGTTTTAGCTGCTCTGCATTTTTTTCTGCTTTGACACCAACTAGTAGTGCTGTGCTTCAGTGCAGCTTACTAAGACCACACATAACATAAGGGCTATAAATGCAAAGGGTACTTTGCTCCGTCTCAGGACTTCTAGAAACAGTAGTAAAACTTGATTTGAAATGGTGAAGCAGACAGAAACCAAAGCAACTCAGACGGGTAGACCTGTGGAAAACTGACCTGGGTGCCAAACCTGGCCCCAGGATCATACAACTGGCAGCACCTCCCGCTCTATACCACAATTTCTGTCTATGAAGGTGTATTTGCTCCCAGTTCCCCCATGCCATGTTCTTGCCAGCTGTCAGCACATGCTGGTCTCCCAGCAGCTACAGCCTTTGACATCAGCACAAGACTGCAGTTCATGGCAGGACTTTGCCAAGCAAAGGATTTGAACCACTTGATGGATTTAAACCAACTACTTTCTTGGTAACAGCACAGGTCAAAAAGTTTCTTCATTTAATGTTCTTTAATTGAGGAGCACAAAAATGAAAACCAAACTTTTGTGAAGCAAGTATGGCACACTATCTGGCTCTTTCTTTGATCTCTGTGTTAATAGTGGGCTCATGCTCTGGGGCTGGTTCAAGAAAATAACTCCCAGCCATTCTAGTGGCTGCCAGTATCATTTGCACTGCATTGAAGGGAGTCACCTCTGACATTCTGGTTACTGTCTGGGGAAGCCTGGTCTAATCACTGTAAGAATAAATCTTGCTTGATGATGACTGTGTTTGGGTCTTTTCTGCTTATGTTCCTCAACAGCACAAATGTTTGTATTTCAGGATATTGAATGAAGAAAATAATGCAATTTCAATCACCCAGTCACCTTTGAGCATACCACATTACCTAATAACCAAGAAGATGGTATTAGAGTAGTGAATTTATGTAACTGCAATAAGGTGTAATAATATCTGAGGAAACAGGGGAAAGGGGAAATGAATTCAGATATAATATATTAATAGGGACTAGGGATTCATAAAATTGAGCCAGATCACTCAGAAGAGATTCAAACCTCAGTGATACAATTGTAAACCTACTTTATTAACTTCTGGCTGCAATTCACAGATCCTCCACAGAAGTGAAGGTTGAAACTCTTCCGTGCTTGTAATGGGACAGCTGAGAATGAGATTTGGGGCAGATGGGAAATTGCTGCTTTTATATTAGACTCGGTCACTGGGATATGCCTCTGTTTTGGTTCAGACCTCAGCAACACATTCAAACGCCTGGAGGTGAGGGGGTCTGGAGCATGGGCCCTGTGTGCTCTGGCATGGAGATTTCACTTCCTATTCACTCTCCCCCCATGAGTTTGACACGTGTGCATCTTCATCTCCTGCTGTCACCAGTTGGTGCTGGTCTACTAGCAAAGCATGACCACTGTGAGTCCGAGGGGCTGTGGTACCGATGGCCACCTATGTAGAAATGTGCCAAAAATAATAATAATAATAATAACCACCATGAAATTGTGGTGTCTCCCTTTTTGTGTGTAAACATGACCAAACTAAATAAGCAGCACAGAGGAGTCCTGCTGATGCCCAGATGGGCAAGCTGGAGGCTGCCAGGTCGGGCAGGGATTTGAGGGAAACCCAAAGGACATGGGGAAGATTGTGCAGTTGTGGAAATGCCAAGGAAAACCCATGCTGGCCACTCTTTTCCCCTCTTCCACCCAAGCCACAGTCGTTGCACCTTGCCTGCTCTTGCAGTCCCTGTCAGCCTCTGACTGCAACAAGCCCTCCATGTGGAGCTGCTCCCAGCAAAACTTGACAAGAGATGCATTTTTAAAGACGACACTCAATTTCAGAGCTATATATAGTGCACCAGCTTGTGTGCAAAAAGCAGGCCGGAAGGGAGGGAAAGCAGACAAACAGAAAGGAAGTAGAAGAAAGGCAACATAAAAGTCATCATAGAGTGTTAATTTATATATATATATATTTCTTTTTTTTTTGTTTGAAAATTTGTATATGGGTACAACCTATATATTTATATATATAGGTATAAATGTACACACATTTTTTCTTAGCACAATTTACATTTTTTAAATATGGGAATGAACTGCCCCCCAGATGGCCAGTTGGCCAGATCTTTTAAGTCTAAAAAAAAAAAAAAAAAAAAAACAGGGATTTTTCGGAAGACATTATTTTAATTTCTCATCTAGTTCAGCAGAAATCTGTTTTATTGGGATACTAAAAATGGGCATGTCTTCTTCTACTTGAAGATAATTTTTCCTCAAGATATAGTAACTATGTATGCAAATTTCTATGTATACATCTGTGTAAACCACCATGCTATGTAGAAGATATGTAAAATATTTAAGTTTCTTCTTTGTAACTGTGTGGAATAATTTGCTGAATGCCTGTAAATGGTTGAAAGTTTTGCTACTGACACCAACAAAACTATTAATTTAGCCAGTGAGTTTCTTCTTGTATGCATTTCATTGGGCCTGAGTTTATACTAAAAACAACCTAAAAAATGCTTTGAGATTTACCCAAGCCCTAAAGTATTCTGAATAATTTTTGATATTGTATGTTATAGCTGTCCAATAATGAAGAGCCATTTTCTTCTATTAGATTTAATTTATATATAAGTAATATATCATGGCCTTATACAGTGATTGTCCAACAACTTTTCTGTAACTTTACTTCCTTTTCAGAAACTTCAGTAAATTTGTTTGTTTTCATTAACTTATTTGTATTATTTATCTTGAAATATACTTGAGTCATGTTTATTCTGCTCATCTTTGATAGTCAGCACAGAGTATGGATGACTTTTGTAATAATAGCCCCAAATTATTTTTATTTCTCTTTGTTTTTCAAGCAAGACATATTTCAGCTTGGACAATTTTCCAGAGAAGGTGGTGTTTAATCTTTTCAACCACCTCCTTGCAGTCCATCTCAAAATTCTTTAGGGAGGCTTAAATCTTTCAAGAACTCGATGCTCTGATGAATGACAATTGATCTGATGATGCTGCTGATTTTTTTTTTCTTGTTATTCTGTCCTCAGTTGCTTAAAGGGTCAAGTTAATTTGGAAGATACAATGGGCTAGCTGGAAGATTCCAGACACTAAAGAATGCCACTGAAAGTCAGTAGAGCATTTTCCTGGAAGTAGTGAGGCAGCGCTGAAGAAAGGATAACCTCTTTGTATATGGGCTTTTTCTATACGTATATACATACACCTATGTATGTACGTATATATACATGGACACACAAACATATAAAGTTAAATGAAATAGAAGAAAAATTACTTACATGTAAAACAACTGTAGTTGCAGAGAGGTAATATCCATCCTGAGGAAAAAAGTGAATGTTTGAAATTCAGACGAAAAGCCCATGCATTTTTTTCATGCTTCCTCAAATAAACTTTGCTGAAGGGCCAGTTGTCCCCATTTCCCTACCTGTCTGTCCAGACTGCATCATCTCAGCTCAGTTGCTCAGTTATCACCCCATATAAATCACATTGAATGAAAAGAAATTAGCATTTCCCCATGTGCCTCTGGAAAGTCCAGTTCTTGAGACTAATGTTCTCCTAAGGAACCTCATGAAGAAACCAACAAGAAATACTGTCACCATTTGTTCTGGGAGAAGCTATAGCTATTTGTTTGTTCCTGTGTCAACGACCAGAGGTGTGCCCAGGTGGTCAAGAATGCCAATGGCATCCTCGCCTGCATCGGAAATAGTGTGACCAGCAGAACTAGGGAAGGTCTGTGATTCTGTAGTTCTAAATTCCTCAGATAAAGTTGTCTATCAAATAAAGTTGATGAGTTAACTATGCAGCAGGAAAACTCAGCAAAAAGGGATACGTTCCACCTACTGCCATTAAGAAAATACATGATTTTAGCCAGAAAACAAATAGCACAAAGGCTCAACAGATCAACTTCCTGAATCAGACTTGCTTCACTGCTTCAGAAAGTCACCCAGCATTTTAGAAAAGCTGTGATGTTACCCCTTCCAGTTTCTAGGTCCAACAAACCATCATGTTGGGGCATGCTGCTGTTTTTGGACACCATTTTCTAGACAAAATGTCATACCTCATATTTGTCAGAAAAGTCCTATGTTGCTTTAAGGGAGATTTTGACCTAAAGCCACAGAAGTTCCTATTTGTATGAAGTAAACCTACTTATCTGACTCCCACTACAACTTTAGGCAGATATGACGCTCTTACACTAGGGAATGTGAAATTTTCTGGTATACCCTGTTAAAAAACATTCTGGGAGATGTAGGTGTGTTTTAGTGAGAGTAAAGTGATTTGTGTTAGTGTCAGTCATGAGAAAGGTAGGACACACAACAGAAAATACAGCTGTTGTATGTCCATCCTCAGTTCTAACCAGACCAGAGCAGGGCAGGGCTACAACCTGGCTTTGAAACAGGTATTGTTTATTTCAGTGCCTGCATTTTATTTCACATAAACTCTCTTTTTTTCCTTTTTTTTTTTTTTTTCCTTAAATGAACACGAGCAAATTAACAAAATCTGTGTGGGAGCTTGCATTTCAGCCAGGATCCTCAGGCACTGCTAATCTTGGCCCTCTGCTTATGCAGGAGGCAGATGTGCTCCCTTTGTCTCTAAATGCTTGTCCTAGAAAATGCAAATGAGACCCCAAATCAGGTGTCTGTGTCCATCTGCTTGGCTTTCTCCTCTGACTATTGCTTTTCCAAATTAAACTTTGAGTCCTTAGGCGGAAATTTTCTGCCAAACACGATAGGGTCTGAGTGGAGGGAGTGGAGGGAGCAGCTGGGGCATGAAGCCCCTCCTGGGACTACGCTCCTTCCTTCCCTAGTGCAGGGCTGCTGGCTCTGACCCAGCACAGGACACAGGAGAAGAGATGGCAGAGGGACATACCTACCAAAACACAGCCCTTGCTCAGCAGCAGAAACAAAAACCAAACTACGTAGGAGGCAGTTTGCAAAGGCCAGTTTGGGACACGACATAAATGTTTAATCACTGAACTGTGGATCAGGATACCTTCAGTCCAGCTCCTTGTCCTCACTGTGACGACTAGAGCTGGTGTCCTCACTGGACGTATTTTTCTCCCTATACTGCTGCACAGAAGAGTTGAGCTAAAGTTGCATTTGCCAGTGCAGGGCTGTTTTTGAAAGGTTTGCCATCATCTCACTTGCTCTCCCAGCCAACGTCGGAGAGCTGCAATGGCCCTTACTCTGCCCGTGTTGCAGGAGTTAATCTATTCACTCAATCAACAAAGTACATGTGAATTGTCAGGGCATAACTATTAAATTACAAGGTCTGTGATGCCCTAGCTAGGACAATTTCTTGCTTTTTCTGGCCCTTTGCCGCATGAGTTAATAACATACACCTCTATTCCTTTACCCACATCTGAGTTCCAACTGCATTATTTCTGCTATTAAGCAGAAGAAAGTTAACCTATACCACCAAAATTATCACTCAATTTTCTTCCTTCAGAAGCAACTCTTCTCTGGTCTGTCTAACACATCTTTATCTTATTGCTCTTTACAGCTAATGGGAGGTTACAGAGAGAAAAATAGCCAGACTTCTCCAAGATCCATGGTAATAGGACAAGAGACTCAAGCTGGAAAATAAGAAATTCTGATCTGATATAAGAAAAACCTTTCTCACGATATAGCTAGCCAAACACTGGATCAGGTGCCCAGAGAGGCTGTGGAGTCTCCATCCTTGGAGGGGAGACAGTCAAAGCTAAGCTGGACAGGGTCATGAGGAACCTGCTCTGACTGAGCCCATATCAGGCAGGAGGTTGGGCTGGATGACCTTCGGAGGTCCTGTTCAACCTAAATTATTCTACAATTCTACCATTCCACTTTCCTTGCCAAGTTTTTTTGGCAGACTGTGCACACTTCAGCATGGATTTCAGACATGAGTTTCAGCAGATTTAGCTGTTAAACTATGGTAAAGAATGTGTACAGATAGTATTGTTTCCTTTTTCAAGGAGATTTATTTCAATTTAACTTTCCCTCATCAGGAAAAGATCTGTGCTGAAATTAAATGAACTGTCTTTGAGCTGAAATGCATGTCCACAGGAGGATTTGTACTGGTTTTTTCTTATATATACACAGACTTCCAGTTGCACATCCTGCCTGAACTCACAGCCGTCACTACTTCAGTACATAATACTGAAAAAGCTTTGGTGTCTCCTGCAATCCTCTGAGCATGTCCTGTAGGTTTAGTAGCTTTTAATCTTTCAGCTTTTTTATAAGGAAGTGTTTTATGGCCTTGTCATTTAGAGTTTATGGGGATGACCCTTACTGTAGCTACAGAAAAAAGCCAACTATTCCACGTCTGTGGGGTAAATTGTATTTGCAGACCTGGTGTCTTCCAGGCCCAGGTTCTTATTCTGAAATAAAAGACATCTGGTTTGACTATTCCTTATATCTGTTGCAAACCACAAACAAATAACAGATTAATCTAAACTAAATCAACACAGGGCATTTTCAGTCCACAGTGTGACCATACATTTATGGTTTATTTTAAAGTCTTATTTTATTTATTTATATTTTTTTTTTCTGTGTGTGTTTATGGTACAAACTCTTGATAAATTGCTGCAGTGATAATGGGCAAAATATTACACTTCTTATGAAGCTCTCAGGTGAGACTGTATCAGACAAGGAAGACAGAGAAAGCTATGGAATTATGAGAAGACCTTTCATAAACCGGAAAATTTGGAATTCTCCTTTCATATCCCAGAGAAGACACACTAAGATGTACTACAGCTAAAAGAAAGTTATTTTTATGCAAATATGTCTAATAGACAAAGATTGGTGTCACCTAGTTGTATGTTACACTAGCAACACAAAAAAGTCAATAGATGTAATTTTTATAATTATTATTCACGTACCTAAAGGTTTATTGACTAATAACTGTCATAAAACACCATGCAACAAAGAACAACTTGCATGTTTAAACTGTACCACTGAACTGATATTTGAGAAGTTGTGGTAATCAAGACAATTTTCATAAGATTTAATGGCATTTGGGCGTAACATGCCTGTTCAGATAAAAGGAGATCTTAGACAATAGAATTTCAACTAGCTGAGTTTTCAGAGTAACAGTGTCCAAATCAATTGCCAAATGAAATCTGTGTGTGAAGATTTAAATAGTGACATTATTTTCAGAGGTTGTGTGTGTGTCTGTGTTTCCTGTTGGAGAAGCTCCTGTTTCTCAGGAAAGATGAAAAACTCATGTAGGTGGCTAAATATGTCTTTAGGTATTTAATTTCAATAATTCTAGTTGAAAGTAAATGTCGCAGTGCTGTAGTAAGGCAAATCCCAGGACACTTAGAAGTCATTTATAAATAACCTTTTCCTGACTATATTTTAAGTTACTTTGTTATTCCTCTTAAATCATTGGTACTATTAGAAAATAATCTCTATTTATTCAGAGCAGAGGTCAGCTGGAATAGTTTTTGTTGGCATGAGTATCCAGAGTGCAACTGTTTTCTTATCTTATCATAAATGCAGCTGTAACTGTTCTAAATATTCATCGTTTTACAATTTTGTATTTATTTATTTTTTTCATTTTTGCCTTGCAAAGTGAAGAACACATAAAATGAATTTTCCAAGAGATGTCTCACACAGAAAATCACAAGTCCTGTCCTAGGAGGGTAAGAGGAAAGATGGTCAGTAGAATTTAGGACCAATACCAGTATTCAACTCTATTTTATTTATGGCCAGCCAGGCACAAGAGCAGAGTTGTGAAAAAAAGGCGAATTGCAGAGCAAATGCAACAGGGTGTGGTCTGTAAAGGTTTCTGCTTCTACTGATTTTAAAAGGCTGTAGAGATCTGCATAGACCAGTGTGTAAGTTTTTGTGGTGTCACTAAAAAGCCTGATTCTTTCCAGCCTTCCTGTTTCTCCTTCCACCTCCTCCTTCTAGCCTTTCAGGTCCACTGCTGTGTAGGCTTCAGCTGAGTGATCTTTGAAGGAAACAAGACACCCGACGGGAAACAAAAGGCCCATGGCAATGTGATGTGCTCTTGACCTTCCTCTAAGGTTGTTTAAATATGGTGACATAAATAAGTGAAGAGTTCAGAGCAAGGCTATTCAGCCAAAGGAGGTTTTGAAATGGATCTGCAGAGAAATAAACTCTTCCCTCTGAATCCCATGTCCTTGCTTCTTTCTAAATCTCTTGTGTCATTTTCCTCCTTGCTGTTTTGGCGCTGGGGCTCTCTTGTGGCCCAGCCCTGCTCTTACCCACCAGAGTTTAGCCCCCAGTGCTTGGGGGGCTCCACAGAGGCTGCACCATCAGTGGAAGTGAAAATGGTGGGTTTGCTCCCAAAAGGAACCATGTAAAACTTGCTTCCTCTCACCACTTTCCCCTGCTCTGAATGACATCTAACTTTAACAAAAAGGGATTAAATTTTGCCACAGAAGACTTTCCTACTGCTGGTATCACATTCACTGGAAAGACTGGGAATTATCTTAAAGTTTTATATTATGAAAAACAATCAAACAAACAAACACAGAAAACAATGGATAGAGTAGAAATCTATCTGCTGTCACAGTGAGCAAGATTATGAGGGTTTCTGAAATATCCATCTCAAATACAAGACCCTTTGAATGTGCTGATTATCAGATTGTATTCGTCTGCAATACATTACTGCACAGTTTCTGTCATTTGTTCACTTCACGAACTGCTTGGCATTTCAAGGATAGTTTGTCCTTGTGGTAGAAAGACATAAACAATCTGATATATGATCAGCAATGCAAGGGATAGTAATTCTCCTTCCCTTTTCAGAACTCAGAATACAGCCTAAAAGCCAAGTATCTGGTACTAATCTGGCTAGCTGAAGCAGCCTCATGTAGTTTGCAGTTTTCTCAGGACTTGGGAGGATATGTGATTTCCAACACTGGCTATGTACCAGTTACCAGTTACCTGCATGCACAAATTTCCAAATCTGGTTAGTTGTCCCTGTGAGGATCTGGGTGGTGACTGAGGATGAAGATAGTCACTTGTGCATGCTCCAAAGTTTTGCTCATGGGTAATTTTTGCCAGTTCTCCCGGTTTTACTGTGAATCACAGAATAACTTACTTCCTTGTGCTCAGAGGTCTGGGAAATGAAGATAATAGCAGGGTGTCCTCTTTGCAAATTGCTTTGAGACCCAGCCAAAGTGTACAGAAATGGCCAATGTTTATTTTTAAAATCTCGCATATTTTAAACAAATCTCATGATACTTTGAGGACTCTGGAGCTTCCTCATTTTTGAGTTGATGTGGGTTGGCTGGGCTTCTCCACTTTGTTTCTTGCTTCTAGCTTTTATTTTTTATTTTTTTCCCCTTCAATCTGTAATTGAAGTCATCCCACTGAAGGCTGTCTTTTGTTCTTTGTATAAGATGCTATAATGGAAAATCCACATTTGCCAGCAGTGATCTTATTTTAATTTTGGAGAGAAATACTAAAATGCCTCAGTATACACACACTGCACTAGGCAGTTAAAGAACAGCCTTTGTGGGAGGCAGATGCCTGGGAAATAGACAGGTAATGGTGAAATACACAGTTGGCTGTTAATGGTAAGTTAAAAAGTTCTTGACATTTGTATCCTGAGCTAGAGGTGGACAAATATGGATTTATTTTCCATTGGAATTTCCATGATTGCAAACTTCTAGAGCAGATTAACTTCATTGAATGCATTTAATTAAATACAGGGTCATAGCGAACTTTTCCTCGTTCTGAACCTGATGTCAAGCCTGGATGGGAGCTGCTGCTGTGGAGTGGCCAGGTACCAGGGCTGTGCCTGTGCACACTCAGCTCTTGGTGCCTGGCTGCTCCAGCAGCTCCCCAGCCCATCTCTGCCCATCGGCTGACTCCACGCGGGGGAGGGCTGAACAGCTTCAACGCAAGCCGTCTTGTTCATCATTACAGGTGTTTCCATGCATGGATTTTGGGCAGCCACAGATGCTGTGGGCATCTCCTGCTGTGTGCAGGCTAGAGGGGAGGCACCACCTGCATGTCTACATGTGTGTTGGATAACATCTTGGGTGGAGAATCTGGTCATCCAGTGATGCCCCAGGCATTTCCTGCTGCAGGAAATACAAACCACATTGAATTTCAGATAGCCAGTAGAACCTGGTCTTGTAGGTGCAGGAAAAGTCATTGCATAAAGGAAAAGTCTTTTTTTTTTTTTTTTTTTCATAGTTAAGAGAGTTAGGAAATGTTTTTTATGTAGTTTAAGACAATCAAGAACAAGAAATCATGTGCTCAGATGGGACTGGTGCCTGGTTTGGAGAATGAAAATTCACAGTCCAGACCAGGACCAGTGCAACAGACTGTCACTGACTATCCTCTTCAAGAGCTTCAGCTTCCCATGTGACTATCATCCCATGTGAAAGATCCCAATAAATCAGCTGATTTTTAAAAATTATTTATTTTCAATAAACACTCTTTCCATGAACATTTGGACAACATAACCAGGTTGACTATGCCGCCCGTTTCCTCTCTGTCCTATACACCTCTGTGGTCCTGCTGTGTACACGTTTAGCAAATAAGCGAATGCATTGCACGTGAAGAGAGAAGCCCAACATTCTCCTGCAGTCTCTGCAGTATTTAGTTCTTCATGTCTCAATTATAATGGCCTCAAGGAATGCATTTTATGCTACATACATGTATTATACATGCACCTTTCTCATATCTTTACTCTTGGTCTTATTAAAGGTAGTTTGTCTGTTTTTTTTTTTTTTTTTTTTTTTTTTTTTTTCTACATTGGCATTACTGTACTAAGTGGAGTGCAACAAAATGGAGTTAAACAGGTTTACACAGTCAGCAAGAATTTGTTTTTGCAAGAATGCTAAAATGCTCAGCTTAGTATTTCTGAGGCTCTGTAGTTTACCTGTGTCTCATAGCCTTCCAGACAACACTGCAGAGATCAAATAAGTTCTCAGACAACCTTCTTGTTCTGTCTGATCTCCCACTTTCCTCTCCTCATTGAAGGACTCTGACTTCATTGAACAAAAGAGCAGACCCAGACAGTTTTCTGTCTGGCAGTACTTGAATTGCTTAGGCAATTTGCCTAAGTGAGTGGTTTATCCTCGTGATAATGTGTTTTCATGTAGAGACTGAAATGAGAGGGCTTGAGGAGCATGCTATACATCAAATGCATGAAGGGCAAAGCCTTCTTCCTCTGTGTGACGGAGTGCTCCCTGATTATGGGGAGTCTGTGTTAAAAATACATTAAAGAAATCATTTCTGGCTGGCTGATGAACATTACAGAATTGTCAAAGTTTTCTAGGGAGTTGTTTTATTAATTTTTATTGGCAGAAACATGAGAAAACAAAGTAAGTTATATTGCTTTCAAACTTGGTTTCACAGACCTTACCCACTGTTGGTTATTTTAGAGATTCTGGAAGCTAAATAAAATTAGAGTGTGAATTTTGTCATGCTGTCAAAAACAGAACATCTTTCCCTATTTTGAAAATGTCCTTAAGAGCCTGCCATGGCTCACAGATCTTTCAGGGCTATTTAGGCTAACACACGAGAATTATACTAAATGGAAGAGTTAAGCCCAAATGACTACATGGGAGTTAAAAGTCGTGCATTTAACTAAGTATATTCCATGTTAACAAAGAAAGGTCTTAATTTTCAGTCACTTCATTAGCACTGAACAATTTCAACTTCAAATATGGGATACTTGCTGCCTTAAATGTTATCAGATTGCTTTGAATGAGGTGTTCAAACGTAGATTTGAGTGCTTAAGAATAGGCAACCATATTTGAAAACATGACCCTTTTCAAACAGGTTAAAATAGAATACAGAGTTTTCTGCCCTCCATGGAACAGAGAATGAAAGATTCACAGACTTGTACCTTAGCCATAGCCACATGGCTTTGCTTTTTCTTGAGATGCTCTTGAGAGTACACCACCTTTACAAACCAGAGGTACTGACTGCTTCAGAAAGGTGCAGTGGTTTTACTCAGGTGGGCAGCTGAGCTCCACAACTGCTCTCTCACTCTCCCTCCCTTAAAGGGGAGAAAATAAGATGAAAAGGTCTCAAGGGCTGAGACAGGGACAGAGACATCACTCAACAATTATCATGATGGGCAAAACAGACTCAGTGTAGGGAGATTAGTAAACTTTATTGCCTATTACTAACAAGCTAGAGAAGTGAGAAACAAAGGAAAGAAACTAAAAACACCTTCCACCCATCCACCCTCTTCCACCTCCTCCCCCCAAGCGGCCCAGGGGAATGGGGAAGTGGGGGTTGCAGTCACTCTATAGCACTTTGTCTCCGCCACTCCTTCACGGTCACTCCCTGCCCCTGCTCCACGTGGGGTCCCTCCCACGGGATGCCGTCCTTCCCGAACTGAGCCGGTGGGGGCTGCCCACAGGCAGCAGCTCTTCAAGAACTGCTCCAGATATGGGTCCATACCACGGAGTCCATCCGTCCCCCAGGAGCAAACTGCTCCAGCACGGGCCCCCCACGGGTGGGTGGCAGCTCCCCCCAGACCCCCTGCTCCTGCGTGGGCTCCTCTCCACGGGCTGCAGCTCCGGCCCGGGGCCTGCTCCTGCGGGGGCTCTCCACGGGCCGCAGCCTCCTCCAGGCCACATCCACCTGCTCCACCTGGGGCTCCTCCACGGGCTGCAGCGTGGAGATCTGCTCCATGTGGGACTCATAGGCTGCAGGGGGACAGCCTGCTCCACCAGGGGCCTCTCCACGGGCCGCAGGGGAACTGCTGCTGCATGCCTGGAGCACCTCCTGCCCTCCTGCTGCACTGACCGGTGGGGGCTGCAGGGATGGTTCTCACTCTTCTCTCTCCCAGCAGCTGTTGTGCAGCAGCATTTTTTCCCTTTCTTAAATCTGTTCTCAGAGAGGTGCCAACTACATCACTTATTGGCTCAGCTCTGTCCAGAGGTGGGCCCCTTTGGAGATGGTTGAAACTGACTCTTATCTAACATGGGGCAGCTTCTGTATTCTTCTCACAGAGGCCACCCCTGCAGCCCCCTGCTACCAAACCCTTGCCACGTAAACCAAGTACAAAAGGGTAGGCATGCCTCACGTAAGGACAGGTCCAGGTTAGGTGTCTTTATATGCAAAGAATCCCAAAGTGAATTGCTAACAGAGCAGGGAGATGGTTGACTGTATTATCAGAAAGACTGTGTGGAAATAGTCCTTCTTTAGAAGCTGGAGTCCTGAATGACTACATCTTTTTCTACTCTGTCCATCCGATAGCAGTGGGAGTCAGAGTTTCTGATAAAATAAGGCTGCACAAACTTTATCACTGATTTTCTCTATCCATACCTTTCAAATACTAGTTTGGCTGCACATTATTGCTGTTATTTATGAAATATGTGAACAGCTAAAGCATTTCCAAACTGGCATACAATCTGTTCGCCCATGGCTGATGTGCTATAGGATGATGTGGAAAGGATATGGTTCTGATTTTTAAAAACTACACGTTTAAACAAATACTCCTTGTTAAGACTCAGTCCTAAACATCTAAAAGACAAAACATGGGATGTTCAGTCTGTGAGGAGATGTCAGATTATTTTTATCTGTTGCCTCATATGTGATTTCTACCATGTCCCTAAAATAATTTAGGAATCTCTGTGAAGCTGCTCAATCTAAGACTGCTTTTTCTTTGCTGTCTATAGGTGGCAATGCCATGCTGTTGACAGTGTTACCACCAGTGACCAAGCCTTTGATACAAATACTCTTGCAACTATCCAGTTCAGTGAAACCGGACCTAAATACAATATGTGACAGAAGCACTTTTTTTTTTTTCTTTCTTTTTTTTTCTGAAGTACTTGTCTCTTAAAAGCAAGGGCACATCCTTGGCTGCCCTTCTGTGATTCTGCTCTGCACAAGCAGCAGTGATGCACAAACAGGTCCTGCGAAAGTAGCTTGCGCAGTCACCTTTCCTGCTAGCATAGAGAAAACATTTTTGTTGTCTTGTGTTTCAGCTTTCTGCATAAGGGCCATTTCTGGAGGACATGGAAAGCAGACAGTAGGCATGTCTTTCTGTGGGGTGGCCACATTCCTGTGGCCATGGGAGACTTGAAGGACTGAAGAGCAGGCACGTAGCTCAAAATGTTTTAGAGGGAAGCTCTGAAGTGCCTTAAAAGCAAAATTTATTACCCTGTCCCTGCACTTTATGCTAACGCAGTTGCCTAAAAACACATCATCATACTTTCACATATATACTTTCAAATTTCCAAGCCGGAGAACAGCTTAAACAGAACATGCACTATCTCCCATTTCCTTCAGCATCATATGACAGCATGGTATTACATCCACAGTATGCAATCCTATCCTGTATGCTGAAGTATCTGACTATACACTGAAATGGAAGTGATATGTCACTTTGTGCAGGCCACCTCACTATGAGCATTAAGACAAAAAAATGGCTACTACTAGAGTTTGTAAGTGGGCTCTTTGAGTGTGTTCAACATCACTGATATGTTTGCACATTAGAATAAACTTCCAGTGGGTGGGTGACTCATGACAACTCTGCTACAGCTCAGGAGTCAACTTTTTGCCCCGTACTTCCAATGCTTTCAGATTGCCTGAATGTTTCAGAGTCTGAGTTACAGATAAATTGCAGAGAAAATATCTGATGAGTGACCTCAGAAACATTTTGACAAAAGTCAATACAGTGGAAATTACTGTAGGTTAAGATAACCAATTACCCATCTCTTTCTAGCCTGTTGACCACAGCAGGCTAGATCTTTCTGGTGCCAGCCTAAATTACAAAAGGGCCAAACCAGTTAAAGCCAAGCATTCATTTGGGGCTACCTGATGAAATTGATTTTGAAACATTGGCATAGTTTGGAGTGGTTGCAGATTTCTTTCTAATTTCCTCCCAGGCTTACATGGCATGGTGTGAGTCTCTAAAGGGTACATTCTGAAAAGTTTTATTAGCAAATGTACTGATTTTATGTAGTATTGTGTTTCCTGCATGCTCTTCAGAGCTCTCCAAACTTAAAAATGAGAATGACCTCTTCCACTTCAAAGATCTTAGAAGAACATTACATAACTTACCGTTAAAAGTGAACTCTATATTCTTGTTGTGAGGGGGCATTAATAAATACTTCCATAGTGGAGACTTTCCCTGTTTTCAGTTCGATGTCTGTATATATCAGAAATGGTTTATCTAATGGTTTTCTCTCAAAGAGAAGGATGCTGTCCCCAAGAAAGCATGTGGATTTCTCCAGGGTATCATAGCATCATTTTTACATTTTATGTAATGTTATGCACAAACCTCCTTCAAGGCAAATATGTAGTCTAACTCATACTCAGTTTCTTCTTGAAATAATTAATTTTGCAGTTCATAAGAAAATACTCTTAGTGTCAACAGACAAGCCACAAAACATTTTTGATATGTCTTGAGCAACACATGGAGCAATTAGAATGCACAGTAATAAAAAGAGAAAACAGTCTGATGGCATCAATATTTTGTTTTAAAAATCTTCATGCCCCTCACAGGCCAAGAAGGTGGAACACCAATGGCACTCCAGTGCTGCTAGAAGTTTCTGTAATTCCAATATTAATTCTTCATGTCATTCTGTACTCTGATCTGGGATCATTGAGTCTGTTTTTTGTGGAGAAGATAAGACAAAGAATAATGTCTCAGTATCCTCTTACCTTAGGTGATGGTAGTTCTTCTCTAAATATAACTCTAATCTGTCCCTACCCTGATGATGGTATCTGTTTTATGAAATATATGGAGCACTTCTTGGACATGAAAGACCTCTTAAATAAATAAATAAATATTATTAAATGAAATGAAAAACCCTCCAGCTGAGGAGGTTGCATTCAATCTTAACTGGCGTGAAAACAAGACAAAAGCATCGACACTCCAAGTATCTTTAACCTGGGAAAAATGCTGGAAGGTCAACACAGTTTTTGACACAGATTTTTCTTTTTTTCACAGAAGAAACATGGGCCAGAAAATTCAGTGGCCTGCTGTTTCCTTAATCGCACTGCACGCCTGTGCCTTCCCTGGAGAATGTTCTTCAGGGACACAGTTTGAGAGCAGATGCAGAGGGGATGCTCTAGAGGAGTAAATGGGGTTGCTGGCAAATATGAAGTTGCCATCCTGTTCACTGGCAGCCACGGTCTGAGAGGAAGCTTGCCATTCAGCTTGCTAAAAGGGGCCATGGAAACAGATCTGTGCACTGAATCCATGTCTCTGAATGCGACACCACCGACTCCCTTGCGACGGAGAATTGCTGAGACTATAATTTGTACATTCAGCCCCTATGAAGAGCTGACAGAAAAGACAAGTGTAGTGTGAGCCTGCATCTGTGCTATTATGCCAGCTGTGTATGTTTACCCCATGCACTTATGCACTGAAGTTCTTGCAAAAGGCGTAAATACAATGAAAGTCAAAATAATGAACTCTGATTCATCATGCTTTATCCTGACTGAATCAGAACAAGAATATGCAGTTACTGTCCTCGTCTTAAATTATATCTTTTGAGCTTAGATAACAACCTTTATGAGGCCGAAACTGACACTTAGAGCTTCACTGAACAAATGTTCAGAAATAACACCAGTATCAGCAGCAATGATAACAAAACCAAAGGAAATCTGAGTGAGAAGCCCATCTAGGAGCCATGCCTGGCCACAGTAGTGATGCAGGACTCTGCATTCCTATTCTGCTCTCCCTGTGTGGGCGCAGAGCTGCTTCTCTGCCTGAGGAAGCAAAGCTTTCTGACTTGCAGCATCCCTACACAATCCTGCAAACCCAACGGTGGTAGTACAGTGAACATTGCACATGATGCAAAGTCTAGCCAAAGAGTCTAGGCAGATCAGGGTTTTTTGTTTCCCCAGATGGCAGAGAAAAGGCTGTTCTAAAGTGGTATTTACCAACAACAGATAATAAACATTAACATTTGCATCTGCATTACAGAATAAGCAACCCTTTTGAAAGCTATAGACGTAAATGCATTTGAATTTTCGCTGTCATTATCTAAAAAGTGTATATATATTTAGGTGTACATAAGTTACACATAGTTTGGCTACTTGGAGGAAACAAACACGGAGAGGACCTGAGGCTGTGGTAAAGTTATTTCAAATACTCACAAGTCAAAGAAAACAGTCTTGTACTTAGTTTTATTTAAATCTTAGCTAATGTCTAGTGATGGTCACAATTTTTTTCCCCATTTCTTTTGCTTTTGAATTCCAGACTTAGCTGAGTGACAATCACATAAACAGACAATAAAATTTCTCCAGGACGAATGAAAGCTATTGGTTGGGATACAGACATCTGTTACCAGTGATTTATCATCATACTGGAAGGTTATATTGAGTGTGGTACCACAGAGGATTTATGCTAGATGATGGATTTGCAACTAATGAGCAACATGATGGAGCAGAAAGTATGTCTGCAGATAGCACACAACATGCCAGCAAAGTGGGAGGTACTGCCACCAACTGGAGGCATGGGACAGGAATTCAGAACAACCTGAATAAACTGAAGAATTTACTTTTGAAAAAAGAAAGGATGGAGTATGGCCGAGTGCAAGGCACCTTTGTAAGTAAAGGGAGGGAGATGGAACAGCTTGGTAGAAGTGCTGCAGTAGTTGGTGTAAGAGTTATGACGGATGGGAAGCCAAACACAAGTCAGTAGTGTTGTGCTATTGTGAATGAGGCAGACGTTGCAGACGTTGCAGAGTTTTAATTGGCTTATGGCACATGTGAAGTAATCTTTCCAAAACACCAAGCCTTAATAACTGCACAGTGTCCCATTCACACATGGCACCTAGAAAAAGCTGACAACTAATTAGAGAGAGGCACGAAGAGAACAGCAAAAATGTTCAGAGCTTTCAAAAATAGGATACACAGGAACTTGAAAGAAATGGAGATTTTGAGCTTCAAAAGAGATAAAGTGAGTGGAGGGGCATGACAATTCTTAAAAGATATTAAACGATCTTGCAAAGCAGAAGCAAATAGTTTTTCTCTGTGGGAGGACAGTTACACACTGGAAAAGTTGTCCTTTCTCTGCCTAGTTGTGGTTTTTAAGAATGGGGAAGATAAACTAATCTAAGGAATGAGAAAAGCATGGTGATCCAGCACTGGGGCACACACATGGACAAGATGACCTCTTGAGAGCTTATTCAGGTCTATTTTCTAACATTTACAGACAGTTTGGAATGCATGGCTGTGATTTCATGGAAATGGAGAGGAGCTACTTGCTCATCTTCTTTGCAGTCTGAGCTGGGTGTCCAGTTATTTTGGATTCCTTTCACAACTCAGACTCTTTGATTTGGTGATTTGACTTACTGCTAAGCAAGAAAAAAAAATTTTTTTTCGACCCACACTAGAATTTCTCATATTGGAACAGGATTAAAAATGCAAGGTAGGTCATAGAAAACCTTCAGCCCGCTGTGAAGGAGAGTGTTTTCAAGTTACCATCATATGAATTCAGGGCATTTAGCAGACTCCAGGTTAACCTTCTTCTTAGAAGAGGTAGATTGAAAACCATTGATCCAAGAAAATAAAGGACCTACAGGCAGGAGGAAAATCTTAACTGTTAGGACTTTTAAAAATGGAGCGGTGTTTTGTGATACAGAGCTTTATGCTAATTTTGTGTAAACTCTCTGATATAAAAGAAAAGCATTTATGCAAAGGTAGATTTACCAAGGCAAGCTAAAACTAACAAGGGCATGTGATGAATGCAATCCTCTGTCCCATGATTCACTGAGGCATGATTCCATGCTTTGTTGAGAGCTAGTAGATAGATGTGTACCATGCACCTTCAATCACACCTCTCCCTGAGCTGCCATTGTTCTTCCCTGATCCAGATAAGCTCTTTTCTTGCCTATCCCACAGTGGCTCTGATGTTCCCTTCAGGCACATGAGCTTACCAATCCTTGCTGAAGTTAGTGAGGAGCAAGGGTGAAGTGCTTCTTCTTTCTAGAGCCTGCCACCTCCATGGTTTGTTCATCTTCAGGCCTGAGGGTTGTTTGGAGCAGGGCATCATAAAGTGATACAGGGATGAACCAGCTCCTTAGTGTTTCTGCTACCATCTCTGAGGTAACAAGGCCACTGAAAGCGAAGAGAAAAGATAGCACTCAAACTGCAGAACCACAAAATACAACTCCATTTCCTCCTTTCCCATCTTTCCCCCCCCAAAAAAGTCTAGGAAGATTTTATGTGCCTTTTTCATCCAAAATGACCATACTGTAAGTGAATGAGCTATTACTGAATCCAGGGCTCATGCTGC
This sequence comes from Cygnus olor, assembly GCF_009769625.2. Lineage (NCBI taxonomy): Eukaryota > Metazoa > Chordata > Aves > Anseriformes > Anatidae > Cygnus > Cygnus olor. The sequence continues at coordinate 42,656,169 of NC_049198.1, read as the reverse complement.
GTAAAAGTATGTCCAGGACAATGTCTGTACTGGACTAAGGTGTGACAAGGTAGGCTTTCATTTGCTTAATCCCTCACCATTTATGTGTGGCTTTTGAAGCTTCTGCATGCTAGAGAGGTCAGCCCAGACCACCTTACGTTACTTAAACAATGCACAGGCTTTGCTGTATTTTCATTAGAACTGCCAAAACTCATTTATTTTTATTTTTTAAAATTGATTTATGGATTTATTTATTTTTCTTGAAGATGATCTATCAAGTGTGCTTAGTGAGGCCAAGGCACTGCTATTTAAAAGATGTTTGTCCGATGTGACTCATAGTTGAAGATAAGATGTGGGAATTTTCCTTAGGAAGACTTTACAGACACTCTTGCCTTCATTTCTCTGAGCAGAGCTTTATCCTATCAAGGAAAACCACAAGGAAATCAATGGCATTTATGTTCTCCAGCATGTAAGTATGGTAACGTCTCTCTCTCTCTGTACCATCATAGTTTTCTAATGAAAGATGAGTACTGGGTCCCCATCCATTATGTCACTGTTACTATTGCTGACACTGGGTTGGAAATGTTTATAGGCATTTAGGTTATTTATAAGAGTGGTGACATTTATGCTTCCACTAGCATGAGTTGATGTCAGTGTTCATTATCCTTCATAGCCCGCTGTTCTTGTCAACATTTTCTGAATCGATGTTTATACCTCATGCAAAAACATTTGCATTGCAATGGACCTGTCGCACCAGAAGTATGAAGGAATCAATAAGAAATCTCAATGCTCTACTGCTTTTGGTTTGTTTGCCTGGCTTCTGCATGCTCTGAGGATGTACTCATCCCACAGGGGATGCCCAAGCTGCACCACAAACCAAGGGAAGAAATCTCTCACCTGTGAGCAGAAGGGAGTTGTTGAGATATGCAGTCTGTGCTGAGCTATACAACTCTTCTGGCTAAATGCAAATGCTGTCATGCAGATGACACAAATCCTGATCACCTGAAACTGTATTTCTTTGTAAAATTAATCAGAAAATCTTGCAGACTCTAACATTCTCATCTGGATCCTGTTTCTCCAGCTAAAACTCCTTAGCATCTTCTACATGGCCCTTTGTTTACTTGTTTTCCAGTGTTTTTCTCCTTCCTTTGAGGGTACAAGCCCATTTCGACCATGAGATCAGGGCTTTAGGGTAGCATGCCATGATTGTTAAGGCAATCCCAGATTGTCATTCCCGGGCCCCTGGGAGGTATGTTTAGCCCACAGGATATTGAGCAAAGTCCATACCAATGAACAAAAGCAATTGCTCAAACCTGTTCTTTTCTATCAGTGCTGCAAAGGCACAATTTAATAACTTGATGAATGTGTGTCAAGATAACAGTGGCAGAGCCTTATATTCAGAAAACAGATTATCACTTTGCTCTCCACAGCAGAGCTCCACTCTGAATCCAGACTGACTCTGCCTTTACAGGAATGAGAAATGAACTTACGATTCATCAAACTCAAGGCATTCCTAAAACACCCAGAACACTCAAAAAGATCCTTTTTTTTTTTTTTTTTTTTTTTTTGGGGGAGGGTGGGGAGGGGGAGGAGTGGTTACTTTCCTTGGTCCACCAACCATCACTCAGTCTCCTCTGGGGACACAGAGTTTTCACATCTCCCTTCTGGTCTGTGTTTCAAAAAGAGATGTTAGTGCCTGTGAGCCCTCATGCCATCCGTCCACCACAGCCTTTATACGTAGGCAAGGTAATTGCTCACAGAAAACCACATCTGTGATGGGCAATGCATTCACAAAGGCAAGGCCTTGATCTCCACTTCTTAATTGTTGGTGTTTGGTAACCAGAAATTAATGCTGTCATTGAAAGGGTGCTCCCGGGATTCTTCTAGGCAGACTCAGACCGTCTTGCCTCCCAAAGACCTTTCATTACTTAACTCTGGAGCAGTTGTCTCCCACTATAGATTTTTTTTTGTCCCCCTACTAAATGTAATTGCAGCTAAATTACAGAAGTTAAATGAATGTATAATGGAAGCTTATTTTCTTCCTGTGTGTGCATACATGTGTGTGAAACTAACAGGGAAAGGCAGAATGAAAGAGAGCAAGTGTGAGAACTCATTGTTATGAAGCTTGTATTAGCAAAGAAAATTCATGTAAAAAATCACCACTGCTGCCTTTGGCAACCAGGTGCATTGATCAAACACACTGAAGAAACACACACAGTGCTCTTCTTCCTGTTCCTGGTAGCTACACCAGAATTTGGCTCAGAGCTATAGCCCAGCAACAGGGCAGGGACAAAAACCCACAGTGCTACACATGACTAACACTGAATAAAGCAAAACCTCTGGGGTTTGGCTTTGCTTCTAGTCTTTTTCCAGATCAGAAAATGTCTGTGGGCTTGATAAGCTCATCTGGGTAGGAAGCACCAGCAGGCTAGCCAGTGACCCTCATGAGATAACCCACTGTGTGGTGCAGGTTGACCTGGTGATTTGAAGGTCTCTTCCAACTTAAATGATTCTGTGATTCCATTATTCTAGGTGTCTGCAGACTGTCTTCAGTCCTTAAAGAAAGGCACAAGCAACTCAAGTTTGTTGTCAGCTACTTCCAGACAAAAAGAATAAGCAGGCATATTTGCAGTCTCATCTCTTAGACCTGATCAAGAAAAAGGGTCTTCAGTGACTGTTCCAGGCAAGGTGGGATTCTCACTACCCATTGCTCCTGAAAAGGTCAGGAAGCTGTCAGCTGTGGTCTCAGGGAAAGACCAGGGTGCAGACTCTGCCCTGTTGCTCTCACCTGTGGAACACAGGGCTGGAAGCATCTGTGCCGGAAAGGGTAACACTGCAGGCTCACACCTACACTGCATCCTGTAAAGCCGTATTATTTAGGATTTATGTGAGTGAGAAAACATTCATCCTGCGTGGAACATCAGACAAATCCTCATCATTTTGTGTCCAAGCTTTACGTAAATCCAGATGTTCCAATGCACTGGGAAGGACAGAGTCAATATGCTGTACAACACATATGTTCCCTCTTTATTTCTCCAAAACTTCAGAGGTAAGACTGGATTTTAGACCAGCATGACACGGATCTGTACAGAGATAAGGACATGCAAGAAATCTTACTTTCCTCTCGTTTCACTGTTGTCTCATCCAAGTTACCTGCCTCACATTGTCAGAGCCTCCAGTCTCCTCCTGGGATGTCTGGTTCCCTGGGATCCTCTGTGGGGGCTGCAGCTCATCCACTGGACAGTCTTGAAAACAGGTTACTGTGTGGCTTAGGGTGCAGGACATTTTCAGTGAAATGGGAAGCAGCTTTTGGCTTTTAGGTAAGCACAAAGATTATGTTAATTAAAAGCCTTATGACGTGGCTTAGATGAAATGCTTTGGATCTCAATGTGGACTCTTCCCTCTCTGTCTGTTGTGTTGTGGCCAAAAGTGGGCCATTTCCTCCTGGGCCGTGAGTAATGGTGGGATAATCAGAGCAATTTGGTTTTAGCAGAGTCAGAGCCTTAGTCAGGTGTGAAAGGTGACAGCAAAGCAAGAAGATGCCTCAATGGGAATTTATTCTCCCAATCGTATCTGTCACAAAAAATGCCATTGACTGACAGTCCTTCCAGCCATGCTACCTGCCTCAGATGCTGTGCCGCTGACTGTGGAAGTTACACAGTGCCTTCCAGGCAGCCCCATGGGGCATCTGCACAGCTGGGGACACCTTGCCAGCCTTGACTTGAAGTTCACATAGTCCAGGATGGTAGAGAGCCAGATACTTCTTTTATCCTTATTCTTTAGAACCTGATACTCAGAATTGGATCTAGATTGTAAAGCATGGGTCTTGTCTATTTTCTGTATGCCATATCAAGGTGAAACAGGGATGCTTTTGTGCAGACATGAATGCCCAATGAATCATTTTATCTTTTGTTATCACTGCCTATCACAACTCTGTTCTCCTGAGTGTTTTGGGGACTTTTCCTCATTCCCTGTCATCTGTCAAGTCAGAACACCAAAATATGTTTCCTCACAGACTCAAGCAATAATGATGAAAACATCATCATATGTCTACAGTTTTTAGTGTGCTTCCCCTGAAAACATTGATAAACAGGTGTTTATCAAGAAAAGCTAATTACACTTCAAATGCAGAACATAGAAAGAAGCAGCTGCATTCTTCGGATAGGTCCTAAACCTTGGGGAGGGATCCTAGACACCTCTGTAATCAAACCAAGACCTCTGGATTGTGTTCTCTGAATATATGAGAAAACACATGATTTAGATTTGAAGCTCACAGCTTTAAAGCCTCTCTCTCAGAGGTATACCACATTCAGCAGCAAAGTTCCACAGTTATTTGCATTATACAATTCTTTGAATTATCCCTGTATACAAATTACCACTGACAGATCACTATCTCTCAGAAGAAGGCCTTTAGTGAATTCTTCAGTGGTTTTGAAGGTTCATCCTACTGGGCCCTAAAACAGTTCATCACACTTCAGTTATTTCGCATATATGTATCCCACACATTTTCATAACGATCTCCATGAGTAGAAACCATATGGGATAATTGCACAATATTTTTCCCTACCCTGCATTCCCTTATTCTCTTTAAAATAATAATAATAAAAAAATGATGCTCTTGGCTGCTCCTCCATGGGTCTGTTCTTGCCAACTCCCCGGTCCTCTGTGACTGCTGGTACTGCACACCCCAGGGGTAAAATTGCTCCCTCTTGGTCACAGTTGACAGCTCCAGAGTCTGCTTCTAAGACCACCATTTGAGGGCTGGACACTCTCAGATAGGCTCAGGCATCCAAGAAGATACAGCACAGATTCATCACACAGGTGTTTTTATCCAGGGTGCTGCGATAGTTTCAGGCACCCACCAGTGACAGCGGTGCCCACTCCCCCAGAAGCCTGAAGACAAAGAGTCCAGACTGTGTTCTCCACTAAAATGTAGTTAACTGGTTGCTCAGACATTATCTTGCACATTCTCATTTTACCTTTAATCTCACATTAGGAGCCTTTCCTGATCTTTCTAACTGATTAGTTACTTTATCCCCATCCTAAGTTCACATAAAAATGTCAGCTAGTATCAGAATCAGGAGGTTGGTTCTTGCTGACAACTTTTAGTACATGCATCCTCCTACAATATCACAAAAGTCTTGCATAGCACTGATTAATTCTTTTATAGATTACAGACATTCTGTTTATTAGTCCATTCTTAGTTAAACTCTCAAACTCTCACTACTGTGGATGCCCAGGTACAGTAATTAAATTTCATTATTTTTTCCAGCTTTTGTAGCACAGCTTTAGCTTACATTTGTGTTAAAATTTGAGGAGCAAGGGACAAGAGACAGAGATAAAAAATGGGCTGTTTTCTCTGTAAGTGATGCTGCTAGCTGCTCTCCTGGTAGTTGGAAGAAGTGGAGACAAGTGCTCCAAAGCTTTTTAAAACCTTTAATGTCCTAAGCAGAACTTCATCTACCTTTAGTGCTGTCAGAGGGCTTACTAGAGTTTTGCTTTTTGTGATCCATAAAACCAAATAGTTTATGGGTTTCAAAGCTCAACTGCATTATCTCTGCTTTAACCACATTAGTATATGTCTAGTATGATAGCAGTGAGGAAAAGTTACCAATTATGCAAGAAGAATGATTGTCTGCTTCTGAGCAGTTTCAAATGCTGTTCAAGAATTGTTACAAAAACCATGAGGGCATGACAATGACAACTTAAATGCTGAACATTTTATATCCTTTTCTGTCCCTTCAAAGTTAAATCAAAATTAAAATGTATGAATTAATTTCAGGAACTGTCAACACAAAAGCTGATACTTCTCATCTCTTGGAATGACTTCTCAAGCTGGCCCATCAGCCCCAAGCAGCAGATAATTCATTCAGCCTGAGTGCATGCAAGGGGGCTAATATTTTGGTTTTAAGATCTTTTTATTTTCAGACATGAATTTTAGGGGGAAAAAAAAATCTGATTCCCACAAACTGCTTTTGACCAGCTCTGTTGAGGGATAAGACAATGCAAGCAGTCAAACCAAACACTGCCTGAAAGCAGAAACCAAGGAAATGATTAGTCTTAAACAAGTGCAGATCTCTTGTGAGATCTCTTGAGCCTAGCTGACGCAGTTATGTAAGTTTAATTTCACCTCACTTGGTAGCGTGAACTCCTTAAGTGATAGTTGTGTATGAAAAGTCTTCTCATTATATTCTGCACAGAGATTAGCATTTCTGACTGTGAAATAATATTTGAGGATAAATCACTGCAAAAGATCCCATTACTCTTTGGAACAGTATGAACCAGAGGCTGATAACTCTGCTGTAATGTTGTCAGTATAGGTTTCTCACAGTTACATTACCATCAAGGGAGCAATTTTGAGAATATTTGCCTGATCAAAAAAAAAATTTTGAATTGCAAAAATATTAGAGTGTTAAATAAGGATGCAAGTGTCACTTTAACATAACCAAACTTAGTTAATTTTAAAGCCACAGTTGTCTTTTGGTGTACAAACCCTCAAAGTGGTAACAGTAAATGACAAGAGTTAGCAAAACACTTTGAAAACTCAATTTCCTTTGTTTCTCAGTCCTGCAAAAGTGAAGCATTACAAGCATGTTGCATACTTGCATATATGTAAATAATAAGTAAGGTACCAATAGATAGCACTTGATAAAAGTTGGCATAATTTTGAGCTTTTGTAAGACCAATAAATATAGCAGCTGTGCACAGCAAACAGCATCCTTCAGTTTCTCTTTATACTAACATTTAACAGTGTACTCCCTTTTTTGACCCATTTTTGTCATTTTTGACAATTATGCAAACTGCCACATATATAAACTGTGTATTTGTGTTGTGATGGTTTTACTCAGGTGGGCGGCTGAGCTCCACCACAATCGCCCTCTCACTCCCCCTCCTCAAAGGGAAAGGGGGAGAAAAATATGGTGCAGAGGGCTCAAGGTTTGAGATAAGGATAGGAAGATCGCTCAACATTTGTCGCAACTGGCAAAACAGACTCAGAATAGCGAGATAGTAAGATTTATTGCCTATTACTAACAAGCTAGAGAAGTGAGAAACAAAGGAAAGAAACCAAAAACGCCTTCCCCCCATCCGCCCTCTTCCACCCTCTCCCCCCGAGCGGCACAGGGGAACAGGGGGAATGGGGGTTATGGTCAGTCTATAGCACTTCTTCTCCGCCTCTCCTTCTCGGTCACCCTCGTCCCCTTTGCTGTGGGGTCCCTCCCACGGGATGCAGTCCTTGCTGAACTGATCCGGCGTGGGCTTCCCACAGGCAGCAGCTCTTCAAGAACTGCGCCAGATGTGGGTCCGTACCATGGGGTCCATCCCTCAGGAGCACACTGCTCCAACATGGGTCCCCCACAGGCGGCAGCTCCCCCCAGACCCCCTGCTCCTGTATGGGCTCCTCTCCATGGGCTGCAGCTCCGGTCCAAAATCTGCTCTGGCGGGGGCTCTCCATGGGCTGCAGTCTCTGTCAGTGCAGGTCCACCTGCTCCACTGTGGTCTCCTCCACGGTCTGCAGCGTGGAGATCTGCTCCACCGTGGTACTCCCTGGGCTGCAGGGGGCAGCCTGCTTCACCATGGTCCTCACCACAGGCCGCGGGAGATTTCTGCTCTGGCGCCTGGAGCACCTCCTGCCCTCCTTCTTCACTGACCTTGGCACCTGCAAGGCTGTTTCTGATTCCTCTCACTCTCCCAGCTGCTCTGTGTGGCAGCATGTTTTTTCCCTGTCTTAAATATGCTCTCACAGAGGCGCAAAACAACATCACTTATTGGCCTGGCTCTGGTCAGCAGTGGGGCCCTTACCTAACATGGGGCAGCTTCTAGATTCTTCTCACAGAAGCCACCCCTATGGTCCCCTGCTACCAAACCTTGCCATGTAAGCCTACTACATGTGTGTGTTTGTGCTTAGTTTTACACAGGAGTCGTTCAGACTTAGACTGAAAGATATCTGCCTGGTTCTATCAAATTTAGAAATTGAACATGGTTACACAGTTCTTACGTAAAACTGAAAAAGAGATATAACATAAACTTAAACCAAAAAGTCCCTGCCACTAGTAATATTGCTTTGCGCAAGTTTACACCATTTATTCAGAGGATCAAAAATCACTTTTCATATATTGTAAACCAGAGGCTAGTTTGCATGGAGCCTTGTGTACATGGTAATAACATATCAAGGAGAATCAAGTGAGCGGGGAAGTTTCTAAGAAACTTGTTACATACATGTGAAATACTAGATAATCTTAAAAATTGTCTTAATCAATTTCATTTTGATGTAGAACTCTATTTACTGAGACAGAAAACTTGGGACACCTCTTGGCGATTTTCCTGTGGTTTAATTGCCACCACTCCCACTCTGTGCATACTCCTGGTTTGGGTTAGATTCTCCAAGCACTGCAGTAATAGAAGATTCTGGGAGAGAAACCCTAAATCCTTTATGAACATTTTTTGCCTTACCAAACTGCCTGACATGCCTGCCTAAACTGGGCACCCTCCGTCTTTTCTGAGTGGAGGCCCAAGAGTCTCACTGTTTGGAACTAGAGATGCTACCATAATTTACTCACCTTAAGACTACAAATATATCAATATGCTTGTAGCTATACCATCCATGCCTATGACACACTACTGAAATATATTTATGTACCATGAACATTTCTACTTACCAACTATGAGGTTATTCTTTACGTATTTATATTTATTCCTATTTTATATTTATCCTATATACATTTATATTTACATACAATCTTTTTTCTTTATTCTCACCCAGTTAGAACTTCTTACTTTGTCATTTCATATCACTCTCAGTTTTGACCACTGGTAGTAAGGATTACTAAAACTGGCACCATTATTTGGTTGTAATATTTGCTAAAACAAGTAAGGAAGAAGCAGGGATGTTTCTTCTGAGTTATTACAACAAGCTGCACCATACCTATTTTTAACTTCAACCTCTTCCTCTTCATTTTTCTGCCTTTAATCCTAATTCCTCCCCACTGCACGACTGGTAAAGTGATGCCTGTGATTCTGTCATAGTTCCTGTCCTATTGCATGCTTATCTTTCAGGAAGAGCAGATGTTCCCCTATGTGCCCTATCTTTATCCTCTGATGCATTTGCTTTGCAAACAGAAGATTGTATTTCCGTTGCCCTCTGTGTCTGGAGAAAAAGATACAGCATTAAGGAGTTTTTCTGTGTTACTAATCAACGGGGTTTGTAGGCAACCAGAATGGTCCCTATCCTACTTTGTCCCCATTACTACTATCCTCAGGTATTTTGCCTTAGTATTTGCTCTTTTTCTCCTCTCTTCTTCAAATCTTCATTTCCTCTGGTTTTCCATTCAGCTTCCTGGTCTGATGAAGGAACAAGAACTTGCCTGGGTGCACAAAAGTTATGATCCCACCTTGCTTTTATTTCCCCCATGTTCTTAGCACTGCCTTCTACCAACATGAGCTGCTGCAGGAAAGCTTTGGGCTTGATGACAAGCCACAGGTGCCATATGTGATTTACTGCTGCCTGACTGCCGTGCAGACAGAACTGTCTGGGAAAGTGTGGGAAGACCTGCCACCTACTTGGAGGGGAATGCAAATACAGCTGCTTTGGAATGGATCTGAAGTCAAGATGTGACTCCATGCTCACCACAAACACTGTTTGGCGGCCCTAGGTTCCCATTTTCCAAAACCAGTCCCTATCCTTCCTTGTGTTCCCCAGAAAAATTCCCAGCTCTGCTCTGCACTTACACCTTGTCCACAAAAATCCAGAGTAAGTTGGACTAGATGATCTTTGAAGGTCTGAAGTATTCTGAACTATCCTATGTTCCTAAACAGGCTCAGATTAAGCCCTCATGTTCACGCCCCAGGCGGCTCTTCCACTTCAGCACATGGGGACTGACAACCGGAAGATATCCTAATATGGACTAATCTCAGTGACAACACATTTCCTTGCCTGTTAGCAAAGACAGTGTTGGGAGACTTATTTATATGAGCAAAATTGATCATAATTGTAAATTATAGGTATATTTTAGCTTTTGGCTCAACTGCTTAAAGGCACTGGCCAAATGACATTGGCAAGGAGTACAGCACAAGACTGCATCTGTAGAGCAACACGTGGGATGTCAACAACCCAATGTCCACACTGTATCCTTTACAGGAGATTTATTGCAAATAAGCTGCAGTCTGGGGCTGTGGCCTAGACACCCCTGAGAGGCTTAGACTCATCTTATTGCTCCATTTGCTTGTGGAGAATGCCCTACGATGAGAACCAAACCATGGTAAACAGGGCCCAAGGAGAAGCTCATTTCAAAACACACACCCCAGCTGAACTATTATGAGGACATAAACTCATTTAACAGCCTTTAGCAACCAAAGTTTTCTCTTGGGCTATATGGGAGTTTGGGGTCTAAATATCCTTCCAGATCTATCCTCAGCTGCTATTGCTCACTGCCATTATTTACTGTAGAAACCTTTTGTTCTGATATTTATTCCATAAAGCATTTCCAGATACAGCTGGCATCAAGAATGCTGCACAAAATGAAGTCGTATTGGAGATTTGGAGATTTTTTCCATAAATAGGATGTAAGAAGCTCAGTATTATTCCTGCCTAGGTTATTATGAAAAGTTAGGCCTCTTATGAAATTTCCATAACCTTAACAGTTTAAAATGACTTCTGCTTTTTGTGTTATGGCAGGGAGTACACATGGATGGCAGGGCCTCATCTGGCATTCAACTACTGCACCCTGCACCACTCCAATCCCCAAAGGATATTGCAAATTAGGCAGGGTCAGAGCAGGGCACAAAAAATTATTAGGCACATGAGAAAACTGGTTTAGAAAGACAGATTAAAAAGACTGGGATTGTTTATTTGTGAAAGGCTGTGAATGAGAGGAGATACGATAAGAGCATACAAAATAATGAACGTTACCAAGAAAGCAGAGCAGGAGCCTCTATCCTTCCTGTCTCATAACATGCGTGACAATGAAGCATTCAAGGAAATCAAAAGGTGGCAAATTCAGACCTGATAAAAGGAGATATTATCCCATACAAAACATAATTAGACTGTGGAAGCCATTACTGCTGACTGCCCTGCTGGCCAGGAATGTAGTTCAAAGTTAAAGTTCAAAACGAAAAAAGAATGTGTTCTTTGTATAGAAAGCTATATAATGGTAACACAAAAAGAAAAAGGTGTCAGAAAATCTTAAGTATTTCAGAGATGCAAACCAGTCAGTAGCTAATAGGACTAAGAGGAGAGAGGCTATGCTGTTTCCTATCTGCTTTTCACTAAGTTTTTTTTTTTTTTTTTTTTTTTTTTTTCACTGAAGGTTAACAAAACCTTCTTTGAAAGCATATGGATTAGCTGCTGTCACAATGCATCCATCTGGCATCACATATGGAAAACTAAACACACGGCACCTGAAATTAATACATCAGGCTCTGAACTTCAATGCTAAGGAACCTGCGGTTACTACTATCACTGTCCCCTCAGCCACAGCGAGGGTAGCTGTCAGCACATGGAGCACAGCATCTTAAATTGCCTCAGCTCGATTTACCACAGCTTATCTGGAAGCACTCTAAGGCAAAGCGAGGCAAAATGCTGTCACACTTAGCTGGTTGTCACTTCATGCATATTTCATAGTCACAGGAAAGGTCTTTTCTGCTGTCTCTTCCACTGCTGATATCAGTTGGAGAAGAAACATTTATTTTTTACAGCTTGAGATCCTTCAGTACAAGGATACCTTGTCACAGCCTCTCGAGCATTGGGTCTGTAGCATTCCACACCTCATGCACATGCGACAGAGGTTACAAATGAGAAAAAAAGGCCCTAAAGCTATAGCAGAAGGTAAAGATTGTGGTTATTTTGACATGATACTTGAAGATTTTTATCAATTCAGCATCCAAAAGGCAGGATGTTTTAACTTCTCTATCTCAAGCTTTACGCAAAGGAATTTGTTCCATTAACATGGCAACAAAACCTTTTACTTACCATCATGCCATGACGGTGCTCTTCCAGTTCCCCCAACATTTTACAGGTTTTCTTCGTCTCTTTTTGCCTGATTTCTAGGCATTGAAGCAGCTTTAGGAGGAGGTGTGGAAAGAGACAGATGTGCCTTGGGAGGCGAGAAGAAAACTTTTGTGTTTTTGAAAAGAAGCAGTTAGAAGTGACCTATGGGGACAATTCAGTTCCTTGGGAAGGCTGACCATCGTTGAGATGAACGCTCCCTTTTGGGCAAGATGAATATAGGAATATATGTGACCATTTCCCTTACACATGAAAAGAACACTATGTGGTCTGGACCATGAATTTTGGATGAGACAGCAAACCAACAGTGCTCTCGATGCAGTGCTTTGGGAAAAGGCAGGGAGGTAAGTGATGACTTATTCCTGCACATGTACCTCAAAGAAAAACACATTGGACTTTCCTGCCCATGTCTATCTTGTTAATGAACAACCATCAAGCATCAGACTAAAATATATGTCCTATATCAATGTTTCCATTGTCTACAGTACTATTCTGTGATATTTTGTTATAGAATTAAAGTGTTCCACCTCAGAAGTCCATACGTAACAAAAACAAGCCTAAGAGTCACTCGTACACATTCTAATAAGACAGTCAAGGTCTGCATTGCATTGTGACTGACCTAGCTTAGTTCTTTGTCATGTATTTTATGCTTTTTCACACATAATCTCTTTCTTAAAAAAGATCTACTCATGATCTGGAAGACCACAATAAGTGACCAAGACTTGACATTTGTGTGGGGAGTTTGTGATGGTGCTTGTGTCTGACACTGTACAAAAGGGGAGTGACTACACGTGCTCCCTCGAGATCAGCCTGCAGTTCACCTATAAGCCTGAAGTTACTAAAAGCAAAGACATCTGATGCCTTTGGGAGTCCTGGAGACAAAAAGTGCCAAGTGGCCTTTTTCTGTAATTGAGGTAGCTTCTGTCTTCATTAGTTATAGCTGAATCACACAATGTCTGAGGTTGGCAGGGACCTCGGGATGTCATCTAGTCCAAGCCTTCTTCTCCAGCAAGCTCATATAGAACAGGCTCCCCAGGACCACATCCAGGCATCTTCTGCAGATCTCCAAGGGAGGAGACTACACAACCTCTCTGGCCAACCTGTGCCAGTGCTCAGTCACCCACACTTCTTATTAGTGGAAAATAATCTGTTAGCCTCTCCTTGGTGTAAGACTTTTCTACTGTGTATGGGTGTATTCTAAAATCACATAAGGTGTGTTCTAAAGACATGATTTTAAAACAGCTACAGCATAAATATAAACACATCACTTCAAGACAATTAAATCTGCAGTTTGGTGAGAAAAATAAAAATCATCATCTAAATAAGGACGTCATATGCACATAGAAAATAACTGGAAAGTAAATAAGAAATATTACAGGTTCAAAGTTTGAGAAGATCTTACCTTAAAGAATTTTGGGGAGTACTAAATCAATATTTTGTTATTAAAATGCCAGAATACAAAGCTTACAGAATATATGTGACATATGGATAAGAAAGCTGAACGATGATGGTAGCCCATAGTAATAAATGTACCACCCTTAAAAAATTGCTGTCTGTCAAGTTTCTTTTGGTGCAACACTGAAAATGCACACCAAGAGGCTATATACTCTCCACTAAAAGCATTAGCCTCGTCACTTCCATTTCCACCCTGAATTTCTAGGAGATATGCTACATTAGTTCTGTTGTTGCAGAACAAAAAGCAAAAAAAGAAATCTTTGAAGTCTCAGGTGAGAAGTTCAGACCAAATAAAAATGACAGTAAAAGGAGAGTCAGACAGATTCTCTGTATCAAGCAGTTTGTTAATATTAGCATGCATATTGCCTGGTGACCACAGTGCAATTAAGTAGGTACATGTCCATAGCGTGTCTGAGAACAGTGTAGCAAAATAACAAGGTAAATAATCATTTACTTCTTTCAGTGTGGATGCATGAAACAGCTTGAGACATCACAAGCTACTTCAGTGCAGCCTTTCCTTCAATCATTATCGATGTATTATTCAGATCAAAAAAACACAGTGGAAGCCCTTGACACTTTTTATACATATATTATGCTTCCATCTCTCTTATATATGAGGGATAGCTTCAGTAGAATTGGTTTTGATCTGCACCAGAATAATCAAGAATTACTAAACCACTTAAAGTTTTTTTTTCTAACTGTGTTTCTGTTTTTCAGCCTGCTTCCTGCCTTGGAGCAAGTTTTGGTGATTATTAATTAATTGCTTTATAGATTTAATTAATGAAAAAAAAAACATATAGAAATCAGCATGTATTTTAAAAATCACATAAGCAAAATGAGCACTATTTCATTTAGGATATTTAGAAGTAGTTGTTTCCAACTCCAGTTTTAACTGGAATTTTCTTTTTCATGCCAGAAACAAAAATGTCACTTTAATCTTTTGACTGGCTCTGAGTGAAAGACAAGTAGACCAGGGAAAATTGGTTTCAGTCAACCATATGGTATGGTTGAAGTAGAGTAATTTTCCAAATCTGCCTACAGATCTTGGCCTGACATTCAGGAATTGTTGAAGTATGGGATCAAATGAGGATGAGAGTTAGTGTGTTAGGCAAATGCTTCTTAGAATTTCAAAGTCTTCATTTTAGCAAGAGTATTTTTGTTGTTGTTGTTGTTTAAGTTTAAATATCCAAGAAGAGAATGTATTTATAGTCAGTCAATTAAGATCAGTAGATATCACAGGCTGTTTGCAAGAGTAGTGTTGACTTATTTTCTTACTTGTGAATGATAAGTAGTTCTACAGGAGTGGAGTATGAATAATGTTGCTGGGGAAAAAAAAAAAGGGGAAAAAAAAAGAAAGGAAAGAAAAGGCTGCTGTACATTTTATTTGAATCAAGGAAGGTTCCTGCATGCTGTGTGCTGGGTGATCTGCCCCACTGTTCCACCTGAATGAAACGGAGCTCCACTATCCTCACCCAAGCTATTAGCACTTGTTATGATTACTGAGTACAAAAAAAGTACATAGGGTTGTTTCTTCCCTTGGTTCAGAGAAAGTCTCATTTTCTTAGAATACCATAGCTCATATAAATGAACACAACGATTTTCTGTTCTTTAGAGCCACTAGTTTATCCATCGTCTCTTGAAAGGAGAGAAAGAGAGGGAGAATTCCCATTCATGGCAGTTTTTCTCACACTCAGCTCTTTCTAAAACAAAATCAAATGGTTGACCTCAAGCCACCTGTTAGTATTCTTTAAAGAAATCTTCCCAGTGTATTTTCGTACCCACCCAGAGAGACAGAGTTCCTGGAACATTTTATCAGTTCAATGAGAGCTGAGAGGCTAACGAATATAAAAGAGACAGTGTTCTTTTAGCCAACTTCTTCCTGTTTTGATAACATCATCCTTAAAGAAAATAAAAGGTCTTCAGTTTCTGCTGATTCAGGGCCTTGGACTAGCTGTATAATTCAGATCCCAGTTTGAAAGAGACATCTCCATCTGCATACACAGACAGTGAAAATAAATGGGAAGAAGGACTGGTTCTCATACATTGTGTAAACATTTTGATAACTTCTGGAAAAGTTAGTCTCAATTAAGTCAGAAAGTGACATGAAAAAGCAGCTCAGACCCTGCTGTATGTCTGTGATCTATTTATATATGTTGTTGCCAAAGCCATTAACATAATGTCAAGCATGTAATGATAAACTTTAATAAGATATCTCTGACAATGGAATAGCACCTAAGACAATGAAGTATCATGGTTTAGTGCATTACATACTATAATGTACCATTAACAGCCTTTGTATGCCAGCCACACAGGGAAAGGGATACTATGGACAACCAATGAATTGCTTCCACACCCTCAGAGGAACTGCTTCCCCTCAGACTTACACCACTCAGCCACTTCAGGGACAGCCAGGCGTTTTCATCAAACCAGATGATTACACCCTGGGGCAAGGGATAAGGGGTGTGAATAAACTATTATTACGTGAGAATTTCACCTGGCAATGTGGTTCTTTCCTTACATATATTATTTTTAGGGCTTTATTTGTATTTATCTTCTTATATGTAGCAAGCAGTGAAGTTATCTGAAGCAGCTGAACACTTTTGCTTTTTTTGCACAGAAAGATTTCAATACTCCTGAAACAAGAGTGCATACACTCTTACTGTCTATCTCAAATGTGTGACTTCAAAAAAAATATATATATTTGGTTTAGCACATCATCAGAAAAAGCACAAACCCATTGGCCTCCTTCTTACATGACTCTCACTTCCACCCTCCTGGTGAACTGCTTCGATCTATCACAGACCTCCTCATGCCATATATAAAATATGGATTATCTATGTCAGATCTCTATGTTAGGAAAAACAAACAAACAAACAAACAAACAAAACTTTTTTAAACTTGTTTTTTTGAGTCTTTGGATGTTTTTCAAATTCCCTGAGACAGCAACAAGTGCTGCAACTATGATCTTAAAGCCAGAACAGTAGGTCTTCAGCTCAGCTCAGAGAGGCTTTGAAGTGTCATTGAGGCCGTATACAGCCTTGGCTGATGATGTGTTTGGAAAGCAAACCAAGCTGAGTATCCCTCATGGCAAGTCTCCTTCTCTCCTCCAAAGCCCTCCTTGATGGTCCAATCTACCTGTGTTGTCCCTGCCCACCCCAGAGCCAACATTCCTACCTTGTCACCTGAACGTCCCCAAGCCCTGTCTACTCTGGACCCCCACACCCCACACCCATTGTCGAGGGGGTCCCTGAGCTTGCCTCCTCAGCAGCTGTCCTCACCTCCCTGCCACGTCTGTGGAGAGAGCCACCTGGGAGGGAAGCAGACTTCTGGCCCTTTGGCAGAGGTAAAATGTTCATGTGTCTGTGCAAGCAGTCTGTATACACTGCTGATTGCAGCCAGTCCTTTCTCCTGTGATAGCATTTATTTCCCACTGCTTTGCACAGTGTCTGGCACAGCAAGCTTCCAGCCTTCAGGGTCTCTACAAATAAAAAGTGGGTGGGAGGGAGGTTCTCGTGACAATTTAGCAGTAAGTTAACTACTCTATAATGACAGGTGAGGGCAAGCCCTACTACCCACGTCTGTTTTTGCTGCACCATTTTTCTGGTCCATGCATGAACTGCAGTGATTGCAGAGGCCCTTCCCAGCCTGAAGAGTGCTCTGCAGATTTGCTCTACACCTCCTGAGCTCAGGGCCCTGCTCATATTCATGGGGGAATTAGACCTTGGCTGGTGAGGAAGTGCACGCCAGGAAGCTATTGGGGCCCTTCTGTTGCTTGCTTTAAAAGATCGTTTGGCTGACTGACCTTCCAGCACTACAGAGATTTAATTTGCTTCACGTGCCATTCCAGTATTTCTATTTCCCGTACACAGTGTGGTTCACGTGCCAGCGCAGTTAGTGCTACCTCCTAGAAGATGATGATGGGCATGGGAGTAAGCAGATTAAATCCTTTGAGGGCAAATGTGATAAACACAGCCGGGCTTTATAAGTGAAACAAGTCGGGGGGGTTAGCTTAGTCTCATTAAAGGAGCAGTAACATCCAGAAAGCATCTCTTGGAAGGAGCTGGAGTCTCTAATCAGGAAAGCCCAAGGGAAAGATGATTGACAAAAAATGAAAGATTCAGAGAAAAACTTGCCCAGCATCTGTTCTCATTCTAACTGGCTTTGTCAGCTCCTAACCCATATGAATAGCAAAACTGCACCTGAATTTTGAAAAATAGTATTTTGAAAGAGAAAAGAAAATATATACGTCATGTAACAGATATTGAGATCAACTGTGTAAGTAAACTTTCTTCAAATGTGGCCAAATAGCAAAGCAGCAATATTTTTTCATAGAAACTAACCACTGTTTAAAACAAGGTCTCCCTATGAAGGATGTGAATGATCACAAGGTCAAATTAGCCACAAATGGCATGCTACAGGCACACAGTAAGCAGGCCATTGAAAAGCAGGGTATTAACTTTTTGATTTAAAAAAATGTGCCCCAGATTTCCCTTGAAGGTAAGGTATGGGGTATGTCATGTAATTTGTTTTTCTATAAAACTCCTTGATCTTATCAAACAGGAGACATTTTGCACTCCTATTATCTTATAATGTGCTTTTATGTTTTGGTATCCATCAAGTGAAATATAAGAACACAGGATTTAGAAAGCAGCCTGTTTTAAATAAAGATCAAGGCAAGCACAGTTGATCTGAAAGTTTCACTTCACCCTCAATATGCAATTTGAAGAGTTCAAGCTTCATTTGCTAATTTTTCTTTGTCTCACTCTTGCTCATCCATGTACGATACTATGTTAAATTGTTTAATCTACCATAACATTAACAATAAATATATAACACTAGCAATAAGTGGTAGCTAAAAGGGAACAGAAGTTGGGTTTTTCTTCCTTTGTGGGAACAAAGGTGCTCACAGAGAAATAAGGATGAAAAATTCTGGCTGTAGACATTTGTGCTTCTCAGGTAGGCCAGGTTTGCAAAAGAAGATCTTCTCAGTACTATTAAATGTCCCATCACCATTTTCATGGAAAAGCATTGGCTCAACCTAATGCAAATCATCATCAGGGATTTCTCTTAAGACTCCCTGCAACTCTCATCCCACCTCCAAACCTCTGTGTTGCTGCCACAAAAGCTGTCCTGGTTTCCCTGCAGTGTTTCTCTAAGGCAATGAAAGTTTTCCTACCTGCATTCCTCTGTGCTTGTCAGGTGACCTGCTAGCTGCCCATTGCCTGCAGGACTAGCACCACGTAAATAACTGATATTTTAAGCAAAAGGTATTGTGGACTGAATGAGGAGTTTTGCTTGACCTGAAACAAAATGTTTAGTTCAGTTCTGGGTATTTGAGTGCTTTTCAAGGGTTATTGCTAGATAAGTTTTGGGAGAAAAAATAATAATGTTTCTCTAGAGTGAAAAATTGAAACATCTCCATCTGAAAATGTCAAAACACTGTGTTCCACAAAAGATATATTTTCTTTCAGTGTGAGCTACTTGACAAACTAGACACAAATTGAACAATGATTTTGGACATTCCAAATCTTCATTTTTTTGGCAGACCTAATTCCTACCCTAATATTTCACATAACTAGAGACAGTAGTGTAAGCATAGCAACATTCAATTTTAAATGCTGTGGGCTCCCCTGAGTGCCCCCCAAATTTTAGGGCCAACTTTTCTGATGCTAGCAGACATATTACAGTGATCTTTTTTTTTCTATATCTTTCCTCTATGGACATGTGAAAGAACGTAAGGTAATGTAATTTGGATGTCATTTAATGTACTTGGGTTAGAAATTGCTTCACGTCTACAACAATTAGATTAAATAGCTATTGTCAGTGCTATGAGGGAAGAGCTTTCTTTTTCTAAATACAGCTCAGTGAAAACTGCTAGAAGTAGAAGTTCTCAGCCTAAATCTTTCGTTTTCCCTTGCCAAACACACTTGCGCTCCTCTGAAGAGGAACAAAACCCACAAGGAACACTCCTGACAGCTGAGTCCCTGACTGTATCTTTCGATACAAGACCTCACTGGCAGCTCCAACATTCATGCAGGCAACAGAAACTTTTCACACTTGTTCAGAGCACTGGCAATTTCCTTAGGATGCCTCCAGCAGCATGAACTAATCATCCTCCTGTATGAAGGTGGTTAGAGGATACAGTGCTGATCCCACATAGTCTAATGCATCTGCTTGAATCCTTTCAGGAGAAAAGTCCAATTTGCCAGTAATTAACTTTTTGGAAGCTGCAAGAAGAACCCCGAGGACATGTATTCTTAATGACTATTTCAATAATTAATTTGCTAAAATAATCCATGAAATGCAGAAGTTTTGCTACTTCCAGACATGAGTTCCTGCTAGTCACATGTTTTAGGTTTGCAGAGGACTGCTGTCAAAATCTTGTCTTCCATAACTCATGTATCTCTTTAAAGAGTATTCCTCTTCTGAACTGTCAGAGGTGAATTTTAAGCAAACGTACGCTTGACTTTGAACAGTTCATCAAACCCACGGAACATGAAGGGCACAGATGTTAACTCAGGCAAATCATTGGAGATCGAAGGCATACAGAAATAAAACATGATCCAAGACCTCAAGTCTTAACTGAGATCCAGGAAGAACTAATTTCAAACTTATGTGCCTCTGTAGGCTTTCCATTTGACCAGAGAGAAGTTGTCATGGCCAGACTCTTTTTTTCCAGTATCAGAGTCTTTGAATGAAATGACAGCCAACAGTAGGTCTCTTTTTACATGGGTGTTTTTGAAGGTGGGTAAAAGAAAAGTCGTAAAAAAAACAAGTATTGCACCAACTTTAAGATTACAAAACACTAAGATGGGTGGCTATGCAGATCAGCTACACCTGCTCTTATGGCTTGTGTGAGTCTGGCAGGTGTGGAAAGCATTACAGCCCCTCTGGAACATGCAACATATCTGAACAACTATGATATTTGCAGTGATTCTTCTGTCTATGCTTTGTTAACTTCTGACATTAGGAGCTGATTTTACAAGTGTAAAATATACAAATTGTGCTGAATTAAGTTTTCATCTTCCCTAATGCCACAGAAGCTCTTAAAACTATTTCTTGGAAATTTTATTCCTGGATCACTTTACAAGGATTTTTTTTTTCTATTAATTGGTAAATACCTCCATGTCTTGGCTGTCACTTTCTCATAGCTAACATAAATTAAGTGTGAAGTCACCATTCATTTCATGAATAATGTCAAGTAGGAAATGAAAAATACACTCATGGATGCTATTCCAGATATATACGTTGCAGAGAGGAGGCACAGATTACACTTGGTTTTCATGCCTTGCAGAGAATGAAGAAACTCATTGGATTTCTTTGTCTTTTTGGAACAGGAATTTGACATCATCTTCTACCCATTACTCCTGATGTGAGAAAACCCTATATTTTTCTTTCAGGACACAATACAGATGTCCTTACTAAAGTTGGATGGGACTTCTGAAATTCACACAAAAGGAACAAAATTTTGCCCGGTTATATTATAGATATGTTTCTGGAGAGAATAATAGCTTTCCAACAAGACATTTTGTGCTAACAATCAAAAATATTTAACTGCAAGCAAATAGACAATGCAGTTATGTATAAATATATAAGTTCACACCATGCACACATAGACACATGTAGTTTTACATGTTTAAAATCATACTCAACAGTACAGTTTAAATGTATCTACTTCATCTTATTAATATGTCTATGACTGCAGACTAAAGCTAATTTCTGAGAATTGTCTTTTGCAATGGCACTGCTTATCTTCAAAATATGCATTGTTGTGTCCCCTTTGAAATAATTAGGACTTTGACATGTCTGTGCAGTAGTCAGCTGAACCATGCAATTTGGATTCCAAACAAGCTGCAGTGAGACACAGTTAAATTTTCTCTGGAGGTGGTTGATTGCTAACCTACAGCTGGGGATAAGCAAAGGTATGAATTAACCTTTGTGAAACCAGTTGCTTTGTTAATAAACAATGAGATTTTGTGGTGGATAGACTAGCTGATCTGCTTCATCGTCTTGTTGTTTTATATTTTAGTGATATGTCGGTATTTGCCATTACGGTAATCTTTGTCAGGACCAATGTTCATATGGAAGTCGCAGCTTTGATTAGAAATGAAGCCATGTAGTCCTGTCTACACTAATCCACTTAACTGCAAATAACATGTTTTTCTATCATTCTCTGTCCTTTCTATCTCCTCCCTATTCCTTTTATTTTATTTTTTCCCACTGAGACCACAGAATAAAAATACAGGAGAGCCCTGAACACTGAATCTATATAACATATACATAGCTAAGTAGAAGTACAAAGGCTTATAAGCCTTTGCTGTTTCTTAGTATATGGATGAATTTTCAGACAGCAGCGGTTTTTTCTCCAAGACCAAGTCACCGAGGCTGTGTTTTTGTCATAGACATTTTCTCTGATCCTCTTTCTCTTCTTCCTGGCACATGTACCTCTCCCTGTTTCCACAAAATATGGAAATACCATTTTCCCTAGCTTCAGAGTTCAGTCCAGAGGTGAGCACCTTTCAGACACCACAGTGGGTCCTGATTAAGCAAATGTAGTAGTTGGGTCAGATGTTGAATATGAATAGCTTCATGGAAGTCAGTTGGATTGCTCTCACTGTGGAGAGGACACATAACTCAGTGTAATGCTTTGGGCCACTGCAAGCATATTTCACATCAGACAGCTGAATACTTCAGTGTACCACTCCAAGATGGCGTGTTACTAACTACCTGTAAAATCCAGGCTTCAAGTCAGGACAGGAAAGCCCTGTAATATTCAGGTTTTTTTTTGTTGTTGTTTTTTGTTTTTCTTTTCTTTTTTTGTTTTGTTTTTGTTTTTCAAAATTTGTTTTCAATAGTCAATAACTGTTCCAAAAGAAAGCACAGAAGAGCTTCTTTCCTGCATCAAAATACTATATTCCTCTATCTTATAAATGAAGTTGTTGAAAGTAGATAATATCAAGACAGAAATTAACTTGAATTCTCTCCCTTATTTTGATACATTTCCTTAATATACCCCAGGTACAGGTTTGGATGTAATTGAAAGACATATTTTTGAAGACAAAATGCACTCCTCCCTGCAAGTACATGGACTGCTTTTTTACTGAAGAAGTGGGAAGCAAGGTCTCTTTCCACAATGTCCTTGTTTTATTTAGGAACATTGTTTACTGAGTACTCGTTCACATTTTTAGAGAGGCGGTCATCCTCCCATGCTTATTATATAACATTGCTTTAGTACTACGAAAGAGTGAGACATATGCTAGATCACTATGCTCTTCAACACAGTGATCTGCTGTCTAACAGCAATGTCAGGGTACCCTTTGAACATTTTGTTCAGTATTATATTCAGGATATAACCTGAAGTCCATTTGTCTTACTAGATTGGAAATCTTTGGTACAAAATCTGTTTTTACATTGATAATCAACAAATAAAAAAGTAAAATATTAAAAAAATAAAATAAAAAGGAATGTATTTTCACTTGCTTAAGAATAATCAGAAACTCATCAGGTGACACATAGGTACTCTTTTTAGTGGACTACATTTGTGTGGGCATGTATGCATATTTGTCTATAAATATGCACATAAAAATGCATAATATCAAAACGTTCACATATATAGGTATACATGTGTATGTACATGCTTATACTTGTGTGTGTATAGATAGTACAGATAAAATAATTGGAATATTTACTGACAGATTTTATACAGGAGATGATGTGCCATAAATTCTTCATCATGGCTGGCACTTACAGTTTCTGGTGTATCTATGCACCCCAGTCCACTCTTTAGTTACAAAAAGATCTTCCAGGCTTTCCAAAGGTTCAACTAAGCTAGAACATTTTACAGTTATACACAAAATGACCGTGTTTAATTTCCATATGAGACAGGCATGCCAAACTGGGTTTTTAAATGGTTGAGGCAGTCTGAGGATGACCTACTTCTCTCTTGATAAAAAGAAGCCAGTTGAATCACCAAGAGGTGCCAAGTGTTCAAAGATAAACACCTACAAGGAAGTGATATCCTGCATCAGAGCACTAAAAGATGTTCTGCTTCAGACTTACAGACCAGCAGGAAGCAGGCTGGTCCCCAGCAGTCAAGAAGCCAGTGCTTTTACTCATTCAGTAACAAGGAAGTTTATCAATGGGGATTTCACTTTCCAAGGACATGTGCCTTTCCCTGTCCTCCTGAAGAGAACAGTGTTTTTGGAACATATTTTAACATTTTTTGGATATACTTGCAAAAAGCCACATGCATGCATAAGTTAAGGCCAACCGTCCCTCTGGGGCTCATAACTTTGGTATCAGACATAAAGAAAAAGGTCATGAACTAGATTCTGAAGGAGTACAAAAACTATGTATGAAAGTGAAAGCATGTTATTCACCAAAACGATCTGGAAATAGTCCTTCCTTGGCTGGTAAGTTACAATATTTGTCTCAGGCAAACAAGTAGCATGGAAAAAAGCACTTCTGCCAAGTACATCACATAGAATAGCACCTTTATAACAGAGATAGAGAAAGGTAACTCTGACACTTCTCTGCAATACTCCTCTTTCAGCTAAAAGAGTTAAATGAGTATTAATGTACCATTTGGGACATTTCTTTAAAACCAGCAAACTATCAAATCATCACAATGCAGCTAATTTATTAACAGAAGTGGGAATCATAGTATTTAACAAACCTGAGTGATCTGTATATATCATGTTAGCTACTTTTTAAGGTAAAATGAAAAGGAGATAAGAAGGAGTCTTTCAACAACTCTCC
Organism: Cygnus olor; assembly: GCF_009769625.2. Taxonomy (NCBI): domain Eukaryota; kingdom Metazoa; phylum Chordata; class Aves; order Anseriformes; family Anatidae; genus Cygnus; species Cygnus olor. Next base: position 42,631,976 of record NC_049198.1, on the reverse strand, counting down.
AGGTGTCTCTTACAAAAAGAGGAGACAATAGACACAATGTTTGAAAACAAACTCTACTCCTCTAACTCCTTTGCTCAAAAACCCCGTGTTTGGAGGAAATGCTTGAAGCTCAGCCTTTTAAGAGATGTGGACACCAGTGGATTCAGGTGCCTAGGAGTAGGTGCTGAATGCCATCTAGAATGCCCATGGGAATCTTGTCTGGTTTCCAGTTCCTACCCCAGAGGGAAGAAGATCTGGTGTGCGTGATATGCTGCATGTCAGGAGTACCGGGGAGAGCTGGAATCTGTCATTCTTCCAGGTGCCTCAAGATCCAAGTTCTTTACTTGAATTTTGTCCTACATTCTTAGACACCACTCAAATGTATAAGCCACTAAGGCAAATCATTATTATTATTTTTTAATTGCTGATAACGCAGCGAAATTTCATACAGTTGCTTTTGCATGTTGTAAGTGGCCAAAACTAAAATTTCTTGTTATTATTTTAGTCTTGGTCCCTGTGTAATATAAATCAGAGGACTTTCCTGAGTCAGATCTTGCTCAGACTACAACATAACTTCTAGAAATTTATGTCAATGCTATTTTAACATTTTTATTTATCAATGGTAAAAAAAAATCTACCCCAGCCTTTCACAGATTCTTTCAATAATGTCAATAATATTTAGTGCATTAACTTTCCACTTAATTTTTAACATTGGTTTGGCCAGTTCTAGCTTCCAGACATTAAGTCATAAACTTTCCTCCAAAAGACCAAACATGTCAAGAGTTTGTTCCTCGTGTAGGCAGTCTCAGAAGTTTTGCAGCATGTCAATCCTTAGCCTTATTTTCGGTCAAGTAAATAGATGATGATCCTAGAGCTCTTTTTGTAAAGCATGTTTTGTTGTCTTTGATCATACCATTAGCTCATCTTTGATCCTTCCCAGAACTGGACACACTATTCCAGCAGTAACTTCAAGGGAGTTAAACATGAAGACTAAAACATTTGTCTACTGCATCTGCTAAAACTTTTCCACATTCACAGTTTTCTCTCAATCAGTCCCCAGATCTGTAGGGACAAGCTATATCTTGGCTTTATGACTATGAATTTGGCTCTGTTAAAATGCATATGCTTGGGTGGCCAGGTTTACCAAATGATTCAGATCACTCCCTCTCAAAGATTTGTCTTCTATATTATGTAGCTCTCACCAATATTTGTGTCATTTACTGTCTCTGTTGGTAAAGATTTTCATTCTTCTTCCACGTCATTAATAAATAGTATAGCCAGCTTTTAATTCACTTAATGTGGGCCATGTTGATTTTGTACTGTTCTAATTTCTTAATCAAAATGTCATGTGGTATCAGACCAAATGGTTTACAGAAGTCTAAATACATTACATTAACACTATTACCTTTACCAGTCAAACCTGTAACCCTAGCAGAAAAGGTACCAAGATAGCGATAGCTTTACATGTATCTTTTAAAATAAGCTTATGTGGATTGTACCACAGACCACTACTCCTCTGGGTAGCCACACTAATGATTTCCACATGAATAAATGACCCTGAATAATGTAATTGATTTTTTACTAGCACACAAAAGGAAAACTGAGAAAAATGTATTTCCTACAGCTATCATCCCACTCCGTGCAAGTATCTCTTCCCTACATTAGTTGCTCTATTACATAAGGTTTTAAGAAACATATTTTAATGGATTACAATTCAGCCCATAGGGATTTGGGGATGGGGAGTAGATGGGAGGTAGGAAGAAGGTGCTTATGGGTAGAATATCTAAAGATCTATGTGCCACTATTTATATTAACAAATTACTGCACTTGCAGTGTCAGAGAACTTTTTAAAGTAAATTAAATCTAGAATTCACTTTTTTTTTTTTTTTTTTCAAGCGCAAGATAGGTTTGATAGGTTTTTTGATATCTAAACTGATTTGGAGGCTGATTTTTACACATTCACAAAGAAGGTAAGTGTGGCAGAGTAACTCTGTCCCATAGTAGGACTGCAGAATATTCTTACAAGAAGAGTATTTTCATAGCAATGTGATACGTAGCCTACTACAGCCAAGGACCAATCAACTATTTATAATTAAAGGAAGTTAAGGGTTTGTGTTTTCCATATTATCTTTCCTGAAGGAATCATATTAGGAGAATAACACTTAAACACTTACAAACAAGGGCACAGTTAAGACATTCATTATAAGTTGTGAATAGGATTGATTTTAATGATAATTCCACTTGCCTACACAGTGTTCTTAGATGTGAAAAAAAGCCATGGGATTAGGCCAAATATTGTCATGGTAACAGAAAGAAAGGGAAGTCATTCTGAAAGGGTTTCCAATAAGCAAGAGCAGCTAGCATTCTGTAAGTAGCCTCAATAGAAGTTGACATCTGTTATTCATTTGTTGTTTCTAGGTTTGAAGAAAAGCAGGATAATTGGAAATAGTACAGTGTTCTGGGAACATATTGAGTGAAAGGGCTCTTAGTGCTCTTTAAATATTGGTCTATTTATCCTTAAAAACATTTAGCATGTACCTTCTTTGTCCATTTATAAATTGGACAAGCTAGTTGGAAGGTTGTCTAGACTCAATTATGCTCAAGCAGTGGAAGATCAAAGCAAGCCTCTTGCTTTTAATAAGGGGAACTACCACTTCAGCTGATCAGGGAACACCTATTTCTAGAAACTAAGGAGAAGGTGAGTATGAATAAATGGTAGAAAGTTATGTATTTATCTCAAGTTGGGGATAGGCTGGGAGACACATTAACCTGCACTGGAAGCAGGCACCAATACTGTTGTGTTTCACTTCTTTTTCTCTGGCATACCACTGAGCCTCATTTAAGACCATCCTCACAGCTCTACTGGTAAGAAAAGGCAAATTGAAATCCAGCTATGGAACACAATTAAAAAAAAAAAAAATCAGATGTTCTTAACACTGAGGGTGGTTACCAGTGAAACAGGGTACCATTGTATTTTACTGTATGTGGAATTTTTAAGACACTCTTCAAAACGTTTCTCAAAAATTTGATAAAAGTTTCATCATGGGCTGCTAAACATATTCTGTCCTATGTTGGAAACCTTGTTTGATCACCTAGACTAGGCAATTTACCAAAGAAAGCCGTTTTATCCTGTGAATCCAAGAGATGTTTATGCATCTACTTTCTAGGGAAGTAGTTGATATGAGACACACACAGCTTTTGCAGTAAGAGCTTGCAAGTTAGTTTACAGTTCAAGGCCTGGGCATCTGCTAGAAGTAAACGAAAGACAAACAGCAATGACTTTGTTCATTCATCCTGAATATTATTTCATTATCTCTTCTCTCTTCATTATCTCTTCATAACAACGATGACAAAGAAATGTGAGAATAATACGACCTTAAACCTTACACCTTACCTGCTTCTACATAAATCAGAAGTCTGGAAGGATACTGCTTTACAAAACATTGATAAATTTTCAGGAAAATGCAAGCTAGCTGAATTTTGTACACTTCTGCCGATATTACAGGTATCTTGGAGATTTCAAAGGAAGTAAAAAAAAAACCTCTGCCTAAAGAAGTAATTAATGAGCAATTCAGTAGTGGCTGTGAAATCTGATTTTTTTAATAATTTGATCTTAAAAATATCTAGCCCTTTCCCACCTTAGGATTAGATAGTGCATGAACACAAGAGAAGACAGAAGGATAGAGTTGTAAAATGTATGTAAGTGCCCATGGAAGCACCCAGTGAAATTGTCAAAAGGCTTTTAGCACCCACCAGAATGGTTAGATTCTTAATAATATTGAATTTATGAACAAATATTCCTCCCACAAAACAAAACAAAACAAACAAACAAAACCAAAAACCAGTACTGATTGAATGAACTTCAGTTATTCTGATTCTTTTTAAAGCTTGCAAACAATCATAAATTTGGCAAAATGAGAACATTCCTTGTTTTCTCACAAGCTAGAGCCACTAAATTAGCCCTGAAGACAAGCAATAAAAGGTTCAATCATTACACATAACTACCTGACCAAACATCTATTATTCATCCTGTTCATGCTTTCTACACAACACACAGGGGTCTCAGAGGTCCAAACTCAGTAAATGCTCCAACACAAAAATCTTCTCTGTGATAGTATGGGGTGATGGATCTGTGCAGGAGACATCAAATTGGCATTTATTTTTATTTGGCTGGCTTTGCTAGTAAAATCAACAAGTGCCTGGGGCAATGTGCCTGCAAGATAGCTCCAACATCGCTCTCTATATGAAAGCATGTGCATACATGTGCACACACACAGCTGTACTCCCACACACTCCTTGGAAAGTCCCAAATCAAGGAATTAAATGTGTGGCATCCATACAAAATAAGATGTAAGCATAGAAAGGTAGTGATGTCCTGCTTCAATGCTATAGTTATTTTTTTCAACATATGCTCAGAGGAATATGTTTCTGTCTCAGGGTTGCACCGCGCTCTTTGCCCTGAAGCTCTGATCATCTTTGCAGCATCCTGAAATGCCATGTTGCACCCCACAATAAACAGGTTTTATTAAACATCAGTACAATGGGTTTCACTTCACTTGCTTGCAATTTTTCTTGAGAAGGCAATAGCACATAAAACACTTGAGTCAAGAACCAACAAAAAGCCATAAATGATCACCTTTCAGTTTATAAAATTAAAACAAAACAATGACCAAAAAAAGTTCCAAGAAAAAAATTCCACAGATCATTCTGAAGACTATTTTAAAAAGAATATAACTGTGTCATGGCCCCAGTTTCAACTGCAATGTTGTACTTGTACTCTTGTTTTTTTCTTCTTCCTTTCCAGACTATATTTTTTTTTTTTTTAACATTGATTCTCCCGGTTCTACTCATTCAGGCAACCTCCAGGGCAGCACTAAGCTGGCCAATAACTATAGATAATGTGCTAGATGCAATTTCCAATTTGACAGCAGAGTGTTGGAGCACTATTCCAAAAATGGCCCATGTTTCAAAGTGATTTCATTTCAGTCTGCATTCTCTATATGCAATTGTATGCAGACGTTGCCCTTTGGATACAGTGCATCCAGATATCTTTGCTCTAGCTTTCAGCTGAACTGTGTGTCACATGGGTCACATCTTTTGCATCTTTATCCCAAAATCAGGTTGTCCAAGTGTGTAATTCATGCAGTCCCCAAATTCTCTTGAGCTAATGTTGGCTGTGAAGGTAGGTGCTGCTCAGCTCAGACTCACTGTCCTGCGGGCTGCGGGGGAGCAATTAGATTAACAGCTACATATACTGGCTGTGCAACAGCTGGGGAATTCTTAGCATTTGTACAGCTTGGGCACAGTCAGATAATATTTGTGTACATGAGAACAAAAACAAGCCCCAAAACATAAAAATGATTGAGTGTGGGGGGCTTTGTTTATAGAGACATTTTGAAAATTTAGCTCCTACTTACTCTTGTGACTATTTGTCAGTGAAAGTCCAGCCTTGATTTTTATTTTATTTTATTTTATTTTATTTTATTTTATTTTATTTTATTTTATTTTATTTTATTTTATTATCTCAACTTACATCTCTGACAGTTCTATATTTTATTGCATTCTTCAGCTTTTGCCTGCATATGAACTTCATGCACTGGACCGACTGCTATCAAACAGGGATTATCACTAATGAGGGGCAAAACCTGAGGTGCCTTGTTCTCACTGATTGGCTTTCAGGGCTATAAGGGTTTTGTTGTTTCACACTGAGAGGTGGTGGGATTTACTTGGGCTGGTGCTGCCTGCCCCATGCCCATGGACCAGACTCGGCCCAGGGGGACCATCCATCCATCCTGCTGCTCTTCCATGGAGGAAAAGTTGCAGCCGGACCACCCTTATGTCTGCTCCCATCACTCACCATTGAAGCAAACAAGTTACCTCCAGGAGTCAAAATGTCCATGGGAAATGGAGAGGGTCCCCTGTCTGGGTTTGCTGAGAAAATGCAGGGCAGGGTTTAGAGAGCAAAAGCCACTGGTGTCGCAATGATCTTTACTGCTGCATGGAAGCAACTTTACCAACTTTAATACACGTCCAGAGGTAATCACCATATTCTGCTAGCTGTGGAAATCACCTCAGATCACTGGATATTATATAATAGGGCTGGAAATGAAATAGGAAGCTGATTTATTCTCATTGTCCATTACTGCAATTCAATGCAATTTATTTAAGGCCACTATCTCTCACTCTAAGGGAAAATGCAAACATTAATCTTCATAGACTGTATCTTGGATACCAGTGGTCTGGATAATTAGTTTGTTACACTCTGTGCATGCGCAGTCCTGTCATGTTCAGCCAGAAAGACATAAGTCTAATCAGCTGCAGTGCATGTGTGGGCTTATGTACACACCACAGTTTAAACAAACAGGAGATGGTTATTGTCAGGAAATCAGTGATGCCCTCAGTTTAATTTTAGAGACATTTATTTCTGTTGAGTGGTACTTGTGTTCTCACATTTAAAACCTCAGTGGTCCTACAGAAACCTCATTTCTCTTTCTGGAGTTCTCCAGACATCTTTGCTGGGTGAGATATAGCTGAGCTCAGGTGATGGCGCAAGAGTTTACCTCAATTTTAGGACAGATTTTGCTATTCCTGTTTATCAGTAAACCCATAGTTTACCTGTCCCACACAACACCCTTCTGGTACATTTCAAGGTGCAGCTACATCTTGACTACAGTGCGCATGTTTCATTTCCTGTGGTCCTGGAGTCCCAACCATTGTTTTATAAAGATGTACAGACTCAACAAGCAGGAGCCCATCCTACTTTACATTGAGCTGAAACAAACACCACCAGTGGGAAGACACTCAGAGACACTGACAAAAGCAAAAGTCATTAACTTTAGATTTCTTCATGACCCTACAAAGTATCTGTCCACCCATGCAATACTGGCATGGGGTCAACCTATGTGACTTCTCCCACTGTCAAAGATAAAGGGCGGCGAAACAGAGAGGAGGGGTAAAGAGAGAAGAGAAAGTCAACAATGTCTCCAACTTGTTGGATTGGGAGATTTTTATATCCTTTGCACTATTCACACTTCCTCCTTGACTGCCATAGGCCTGGGACTAGAGCATGTGTTTTTGCTTTGCAGAAGAATGTGTAATGGGAAGGGGAAGACAAGCCACCCAAGAGACTCAGCTCAGGTAGGATGAGGACTCCACCGGTCTTGTGAATTTACATGACAATTCCTGCTTTCCCAGGCAGCCTCCAAATGATCACATGATGCTTCAACAGTGTCAAACACCAACAGGGAATAAGACTTAAAAGTAAGCCAAAGAGAAAATCAGGTGTAGATGGCAGATAAGGGAACCAGATAATGGCACATTTGCAGAACAGTCCTTTGTGTACTAATCATGCAGAGCCATGCCCTGTAAAAACTGCTCTTCCATTGTGAATTTCACATCACAAACTAGTACAGCTAATTAACACACAAAGATATACACAAGGAGCAAGCCCTCAACAGCCAAATTAAGGCTGACCCAACCTTGCACCCTTCACGGAATCCCCCTGTAGGTCCCTTTCCTGAGCATGGCAGGGCTGGCTCTTTGAGCCCCCCTACAGCCAAAAGGTCAGGGGGCGTTTGCAACCCTGCAGGTTGCATTTCACCTTCTGACCTTGGCCAGACCAGTGGGGCACAAGGGCCACAGCCCCTGCACTGTTTGGTCGAGCCCTGACACGTGGTTTCACAGCCCCTGTAATGCTCATCAATCCCTGCTGGCTGCTACCGCGCTGTTTGCGGTTTGTTCTCTAAATGTCTATGAGAAGATTAATAGTTTTGCTGTTAATGGGCTCCTGATTATAACTGAGGATCAGCAAAGGCTCTGGGCCAGATTTTCTAGCATCCGCTTGCGCAACGGAGAGGCACAGGAGAGGCGTGAGGGGAGCTGGGTGAGGCACCCCTCTCCCTGCGCCATGAGTGTGGACCCCTGCACATGGGCGCACACATGTGTGCACAGATCATGACAGCTCCATGCCTGTTCACCAGCCTGCTTGCCTCAGACAGTCTGCAGCCTCGTGCAAAGCCAAGTCTGCTTACGCTGGTGTTGTCAGAGGAGGGACCCCACGGGCAGCTGGAGCCCGTAGCAGTTCAGAATTAACTACTGCCGGTCATTATAAGCAGCATCCTTACACATATCCCTTACCCAAATATTTATAGAGGGCTGAACTTTGAGCAACCCTTTGTAAGTGCAAGTGAAACTATCCTGTAGACAGCCCTCGCCATGGACTCGTGTAGATTAGGGCCGCTGGAGAATCCCAGGAGACTCTTACAGCTGCAACAAGATACGTGCAGCTTGGATTAATTTAGGATTAGTCTCTGTCCTCTCTTAACATTTAAGTGCAGCCAGGAAAAAGAGCTCACACTCCATTTTTGGATGACGGAAGTAAAATCCTTGTGCGCCTCTACACATTTTCCTGCACAGAGCCACAGAAAAGTAAGCCTGGGGAAGCATTTGTTTTGCCCTGTGGTACCAACTTGGAATGTGTAAATAGGTCCAGGGAAACAGCAGGAACCAGTCCACAAGGCTGATGTCTGCCCCCATCAGCTATTGACTTAGACTGAGGGTCTGTGATTGATACCAACTGGAGATTTGGCTGCTGGTCCACTTCACGTAGCACAGCACAGATTAACTGTTGGATCAGCCAAAGTGACTTGTGAAGTTAGGTCTATTTTCTTGAGCAGTGTTGGCTGAAGACAAAGAAAATAAAGAAACACTTCTGGAAGCACAAAAATGCTTTGTTTTGGGTTTGGACATAAAAATCACAAGGAGTCACAGGCTCTCTATGCAGTGAGAATTTTATAGGCTTTACACTTGTCTCAAATCCAAGCTCTGAATATCATCAAGGCAGGAACTGAAGCCAGGTCTCCTGTGTCCAAGAATGCTATTTAATCCCTGGCTCAGCAGGAGGAGACCACTGCTGCTTTCTCCTCACCACCTTTGTGAGTGGCAGCTGAAAAGATCAGAGAAATTACTTTCTCTGGTAATGTGCCCTGGGAGCAACACGGTGAGGAAAGCATCCACTGGTGACAGACTGAACTTGTTCTGCTGCTGTGACTTCGTCGATGCCCTGCACAGCAGGAGAGAAAGCAGGCTAGCCCTGCTCCTGCACCTCCTCCCTAGGCACATCACCTAGGGAAGCAAAAGAGAAACATGTTGGGAGTGGGGAAAAGAGATTTCTCTGGAGGAGGAGGCTGAGAATTGAAAGAGTTCAGGAAGTTCTGCCCTGCCGTCTGTTAGCTAAACATCAGGATTTATTACCAAGGATGGGTGTGTAGTTTGTACCTAACCCTAAGAGAGACACTGAAGGTTGAGAGAAGATGACAATTATTTAGATGTCTCTCAGTTAATTTGTTGCTTTGTAGACTGAAGACCCCTAGGCCTACAACCTGGAAAAACATACAAGGCACAAGCTGATCTCTCCAACACTCGCATTAGAAAGCAAAGCAAAACCATGACCTCTGTAAAGTCAATGTGAGTTTTTCCACTGGTTCCAATGGAGCCAGGTTTTCACCCTGAATTTTCCATAATGAAGGCCAGAATGTCCCCTTGATTTATGAACCATGGGATTTTTCCAGCTTCAGTGCATGTTGTCTCCTGTTTCCCAACAACACATGCAAAAGCTGAAGCACACCTCCATGAACCAAAGGGAGATACACAAATGCACTTAAATAAAATAAAGTTTATAACACTGGGGCACAGTGCTGACTGAGTTCACTAATTCCACTTCGTTACTGGTATAAATGCAAACCACAACATCACTTGTTTTCACAGGCGATTGCTGCAGCCTTAGAAAAGGAAGATCTTGGCATTGACCTTATGTTCAGGATGAACAAACTGACATGAACAAAGAAATTGCACGGTGCCTATCTCCAGTTAACTGCTTGTTTACCATGTTGTCCTGCTATATTTAGTTGAGAAGAATTACAGCTTTTTTAGAGAAAGCATTTCAGTAACTTTTTGCAGTTCTGCTAAGTTTTGTGAGTCCATCGAGGTCTCCAGTTCAACAAAGTAGTTGTTTCATTTTTAATACCTCAAATTCTAACTCAAATAATCATTTTTTCTTCTTTACATGTTTTCAGTCTTAATGAAAAAAGGCTTGGAAAATACGATATCACAATGCCACAGGCCTAGAAGATTCAAAACTAAGAATGGAAACAACACGCAAGATCTTATATTTTGTTTTCAATTTATTTTATTTTTTTTCTTGTACTGTGAATATTTGAGGTCACCAAGACCAAGCGCACTAACAGACCTTAGATTCAGGGAACTGAGTTGCTTTACGGTGCATTAGCACTTCCATTTTCAGTGTGATTGTCAGGTGGCATCAGGCTGAAAGATGCCATTTATGGGAATGTGCTCTAGAGTTTGGTGGTTTGCTCACCACATAAAGGAAACAGTTGATTTAAAAAAAAAATGAAGAAGAAGAAGAAGAAGAAAAATCCATACAGCAGGGCCCAGGGGCAATTAAACAAAATGTACGGTAAGTGCTGGATTGTGTGCTTGGGAGCAAAGAAGGCAGGCAGTCCTGAGAGTATGTGGAAATGTATCCTTGGACTAAATGGCCCTGAATGGGCATTAGGGGACATAATGCATAAAGCAATTCAACAAGAGAAATTCCACTGACGTGATAACAAAGTTAATAAGAGTATTGAGTGTATGAACAAGGAAGAAGTGAATAGGAATGGAGATAAAGGTAATTTTACCTCTCTGTACAGTACAAAGCTGACTACTAGGAGAATCTTGCACAATAGTAAAATGATGTTGAAAAGAAGCTGAAGAAACACAAAGCTGATAGTAGAGCTGAAACAAGTAGAGCATTTTCCAGACAGAAATGTAATAAATTTAGTTCATCTTATCAGAATACAAGTGAAGCAAATAAACAAGAAATAATCTGATAATGGAAAGAAAGTGGGGAATGCTCACAGAATCTTTATTTTAGTACATGAAGGCACAACAAAGCCAGCATCTGGCATATAGTCCAATATATTTAGATGAAAACTGATGGAACACCTTTCCTTACTTGATCCAAGAGATCAGCCACTAGACACACTTGCAGGGGAAGTGATGAGTACCCTCCTCTCGCTGACCTGACTCAAGTCTAGCTGCCTTACAGGAAAACAGACATAAATAAAACAAAGCTAAAGAAGCATAGTACAGCTGTAACTGGATGAAATGTAGTGGCTTGTGATGTACAGGAGGGCAAACTAGATGATCTAATCATCCCTTCTGACCTTAACCTTTGTAAATTGTTTCTCACAAGCTGCCTTAATGAGCTAGCTCCCTATTTAGGCCTGAGCTGGCTCTAAGCTTCTTGGTCCAGTTTCACTGCAAGGACAGCACTTGGACACTTTCAGGGCCAGGAGCAATGCAGGTGGCTACAAAGGAGTTCATATCTGGCATCCCACCACATCATCATCAGCAGTGTTATGTAAGAGTTGGTTTCTGGGCTTTTTCTCTTGGTGGTAGGTTTCTGGTAGTGGAGCTGGTGGTAGTAGAGCTGGTCTTTGGACTTTCATTGTGTTGATTAGCTTATCTCCTAAGAATTGCATCTGTCAAAGGATCATATTTTCCAAACTTGCTTTTAGGAAATCCTGTGAGGTGGTACCCACATCTGTGGGGCCACACATGAACATGAGTGTGGAATTGCTTTGACTTTATGCTGAACAGGTAGCATCAAACCACAAGCACCTAGTGAACAATATCCTAAAATCAGATATTTTAGGGAAGCTCTTACTTAAGGCTATTTGTCTCATTTGAAAAAAGTCTCATCACTTGTTCCTCATGGGGGTCCTCGTTGCTTCAGCAGCTCTGTTGAATGTAGAATACGCTTTTGTTCTTCATCCTGTCAAGCCCTCCCATATATCAGTATTTCTGTGTGGAGCTGATTGACTTGTTAAGAGATTCAGTTTCTCTAGGCATCACAACAAAGACAGACGTCCATCAAGTTTGTTAGAAATTAGTGATCTCCTTTCATTCAAATTTAATCACCAGTGAAGTTTAACTTGCATTTGTGAAGGATGAGGCATTCTGATATGGCTTTATGGTTACAAAAAACATATAATGATTTTGATGCTGGAGCCAAAAGGACATCATCAGACAGGAAGAAATTGTCTCCTTGGTAATATTTAAAATATTTTCAAAATCAAGTGCCTTGAATTGAAGCTTTGCCTGCTCTTGAAGGGCATAAGAAATTCTCTAATGTATTGGAAATTATATCTAAATGTAATGAGCAAAAGCACTAGTACAGTTTATTTCCAGATGAGACCTTGAAATTCTACCCTATTGTTCAGATATCTTTGTTACACTTTCATCCTGTTAATTAATTATTTAACAAAATTATCCCTTCTTGTTCTCCATGTGAATAAGTAGTTGACTTAGTTATATTTGAAATCACAATCTGATGCAGTTTGCTGACTACAAAAGTCAGTGTTAGCTTCTCATGTTTATATATGTAGAAATACATCTGTGCAGACATATTTGCTCATATAATATAAATGAAAAATTATCTTTCACTTATTAAAAGAGATAAACAGGTACTACACCCTTCACAGGCTTTTATATTACATTTACACCGAGTAATAGGATGGAAAAATATTTATAATACTTATGGATTCATATATGCATGCCTGTGTGTTTTTCTGTGCTTGTATAAAATGTTCACAGTGTTTCGACAGGTGCCAACATTTACTGCAATTAAAACTGTAAAGAATTAAAATGAAGGTAAAGTAGAATAATGTTTTGTTTTGTTTTGTTTTTCAGAAGTGACTGAAAAAATATTTAGTTCCAAATATATGTGACATAACATAGTTCCAAAATACTTATTTGTATAAAACTGAACAACAAACCATCCTTAAATGCCTTTTTGGTTACTAATTAGAGGCTTGACTTCACACCAGAGTGAATACTCCTATGGACATCCCTGAACTCTCGACAAATTAATACGTTTTCATGCAAGTAAGAAAGGTCTGGTTTAGATAACAGTTTAGCCCCACACTCTGCACCATAGTGGAGTGAGACAATATGCTTAAGTATAGTTTTGTTCTGCTTGCTTCTCTCTACAATATAGAAGTGTGTGTGAAGGAAAGTAATATTGCATTAATTGTCACAGAGTTTGGGGGATACTTTAAATGGCTTGCAGCAACAACTGAATACCACCTAAAATATCAAAAAACTTTTTACTGGAAAAAAATATTTTTTTCCTCAAACATATTCTTTTCTATGAACAAAGTTTTTTTTTTTAATGTAATCAGGGAAGTACAGCACAAAGCAAGATCTGTGTGTGATTTTAAATGGTCACCGTTTGAACCATGGTTTAAATCCATTTGAAAATCATAGTCCTGCACTTGGATCCACATGTCCTGTTCTTGAGCAGAACTGGATGAATATGATTGGATAACCATTACTATTCCTTCTTTCTTCAATCAAACTAAAATATTTGGGGAATATTTAAGCAAGCAAGAAACTTGTTTGGTTTTGAATTATGCTTCTAGAAAAATTGTACATCTTTGACAAATTTGTTAGTGAATGACACAGAACCAACTGGAAATCAAATTTCTTCTTTTTATGTATTTCATTACTGTTTTAAATAGTGTTTTTCAGAGGTTTTAATAATTTGCATTTAGAAAGAATGCTCAGAATAAAATTGCTGTCCTTCTCAGATCAGTATTTTCCATTAGCAGTGTTCCTTTCCCTCTGCTCTGTACAGAGACATTTCTGACTGACATAAAACAGATGAACTCAGCAGGCTGCTCCTACATCCTTGGGAGCAAACAAAAACAGAAGGCCAAAACAGAGAGGGGGAAAAAAAAAGTCTCAAAATAAAATGAAGCTTTTGGCAAGAAATTCTGTAATGTGTCTAGAGAAGAGCACTCAAGATTACCAGTCAAACATTGCTACTCCTGCAAATCTAGCATTAACCTTTGTCATTTTGTTGATTTTTTTATATTTTTTTTTTTCAAATTCTGTGAACAAAGCATTGAGATCTTAATGAGGGCCACTGTCCTCTTGAAGGTGATTTCACAGACCATTACAGCTTTGGTGTTAATTAGACAGAAGTAACAGATGAAGACTAAAAGACAGTTGCTGCTTTCAAAAATGCAATATTTTCTCTGTGTACTTTTTTTTTTTCCAGTAGTAAATTTTCACTTGCTGCTGCCACAACAGATGTATTCTCTTCAGTTTTCATTTTATTATCTTCTAGAGTTCTTCCAGTCATGTTCTAAACTCATTTTGATAACAACTGAATTACACCTTAGAAAAATCAGTTAAACTGCAACATTTAATAATGTGGGTTCTGTTTTGTTTTGTCTTGTTTTGTTCTTCATGTATTCTTCACTACCCTTTTCCTTGATTATTTGGTCAAAGCGGTGTTTGAAACTCGAGGACAATTCTGGGCTGGGCAAAAGATATAATTTGCAGGAATGGTTGTAGATGACTTTGCCATTACTTTGAAAAAAAAGATGCTCATGAAAACACAACACAATTTGGGAGTCAATGTGTTAACAGGTTCCAGATGTTTGCAGTGTCTAAGGAGGGATGTGCAGCTGTGCATATCCCTGGTTCCCAGCTCCTACTGATGTTATTCTGCCTTTACATCAATCTGTCCTTATTTTCTCTGCTAGCTGAGAGAGACAAATCAGCACAAATAGCAGAACAACTGGTATCATACGAAACATTAATAAACATACAAGGTTTTAAAGGAAGCCTTAGTTTCAACATGTGTAGCAGTTGTGAAGATTCTAGTGAACTCATATCTTCACAGGAATGCCACTGATTTCCTGTTCTAGGTGCTCTGGACACAGGCATTTAGAAAGGCTTTTAGTTCAAGTTGTTAAGGAATTTTGCTCTAGCATGCTACCACCCAGTAAACAGGAGTATTATTCAGAATGAATGACAAAGGAATCTTGCAACGCTTCAATTCATAATGGCAGTCCTGGACAGTAGTGACATTTCACTGTATTGAAAAAACACAGTGCCTGTATTAAAGTTTCTAGGCATGGTCTCTGAATTGAAGATTATGGGCTAGTTACTTATTAGTGATTGTTACAGCGAATATCCCATCCTGCAGCATTTCTGCAAGGGGCTCTTCATACAGGAAGAGTAGTCGATGCTCACACAGTTTGGATGGATTAAAGCCTCCCAAGCTTAAGCAGGAATGAATTAGTTGTCTGCCATATACAATGTAGTTAGCATGTAATGAATATGTAGTGAACAGCATAAGGAAAATCTCAGCACAATTATCTTCCTATTAAAGGTATTATCACTGTATAAATAACTTAACAGGGTGAATGGTGGCCTTTTAAAATAGGGAACATATAAGGTGGTTGTTTCTTGCCTGTGTTGGATTGTCTCTGTTATTCCTTTCTACAGATAATCATGATCCCTTGCTGTTGTGAAGACAAGTGCCCTGTGCAGTGTCAGGCATCCCACAACTTCCCTTTCACTTCAGGCAGTCAAATATCTTTTTAAGAAAAACTGCTTTCTGACATTACTGGTAGTATTTTTTTTTTATCAGGCTGCTAAGGTTTCTCACTCTTTTTGCCTGATTCACCCTTTATGTCCTGCTAAGATAGACATATCTTCAGCATACCTTCAGTGCAATCTTTATCACCTTCATTCTCTGGTTCATCTTCATGCACTCTTACACGTGCTTTTTTCTTTGCTTTTTTTCCTTGGCAACACCAGAGCCCAACACTAACAATGAAGCAAAAAGACAGCCAGGATCCACCATGTATTAACACATTCACTTTTTTATAAATTTAATTTCTGTCTGATGTTCAGAGTCAGAAAACATCCTTTCTAGAGGGTGAAACCATCCTCTATGTAAACCTCTGCTTGAAACACTCATGCAAAGAATGTCTTCAGCAACGCCAGTAAAATTGCTGTTATTTGTTACTTGCATTTTGTTTGGTTTCATTTTCATTTGTAATGATGAGCATTCTGTTTACTCCCTACAGTTGGTACAGCATGGCAGAAATACTCACACAAAAGGCAGAGGCGGGCTTTTTAAATTTTTCATAGAATCAAGACACAGTTGAAAGTGAGAAAGGATGTCTGGAGCACATTTGGTCCAACCCCATGGGTCAAGGTCAAGCAGGTCCACCCGGAGCAGGCTGCCCAGGAGCACATCCAGGTGGCTTTAGAAAAGAATTGCTGCTTGTCAGAAGTGGGATTCGAACCCACGCCTCCAGGGGAGACTGCGACCTGAACGCAGCGCCTTAGACCGCTCGGCCATCCTGACAACAGGCATATTTGTTTTTTTTTTATTTCTCCAAATCATTAATTATTTGGTCTTCTGGACAATGGTCCTTTCTCTGAATTAATGTCTTAAATATATTGTGCTACCCAAATTTATCAGCTTTCAGGAAATGAGAGAGGTGGGGTTTTTTGTTTATTTGTTTTCTCTCTCTCTCTTTTTTTTTTTTTTAATTTCAACTTGTAGAAAAATGTATAACGGCATACAAAAATAATGAATAAACATATCAAGTTTAAAAGAAACCTCAGTTTTAATTAAAGTGTCAGAAGCAGAGATACTCATGAGCTGTTCTGCTCACGGCTACAGAGGAATGTCACCATTTTTCCATTTTGCATACCACGGATACAGGTGTTTATAAAGGTGTATAGACTATATTAGCAAGCATGAAATGACAGCTCCACATACATAATCCTGAGTTTTGAAAACTTTGTGACATGATCCCCTCACTGTGTAAGAAGTCTGGTATTCCACTGAGAGTACCAGCTGGATCACAGACCATTGATCCCTGTCATCTTGGAGGCATAGAGTGGTCCCATGCCATGGAGACCTAAATAGATGGCATATAGTGTGCAATGCTTTTTTCATCTGACTTTTAATAGGAAAACCATTCACTTAATGTCACTTCTGTCCAAGTGCTCTACCTGTCACTGTTACAACAAACACCTGGCTGAGATTTTTTTTTAAGTCGCCGGGGGACAGGAGTTGTGTGTCTGGGTAATCTCAGGCAAAATTACTAGATGATAACTGAAAAGTATATGAGCAAAATTTTTTCTCTTCCATCACTTTGTTTCCTTTGTATACACTTATTGGTAGTTTGCATATTACTACAGTTACTTTCACTACAGATTCCAGTTACTTCTAAACATCTTTCACATGAGAAAAACAAGTAGAATATAGGAAAACAGTTATATAAAAATCATTAAAATTGAAAAGAATGCTTATGAGCAAGAGAACGAAGCAAAAAAACTGACTCCATTTAATGAGGTTGTGTCTGAGGAGATTTCATTAAAGATTAAAATTACTTGAATGCAGAGGCATAGTTTTCTAATTATTCAATCTGAGATTTCACTGAGCATCATCTGATAGCAGTAATGTTTTAAAAAGTATATTGTTAGCATTGTGCCTAATACCTCACAGTTCATGTGAAACCCCTGTTGTCAAAAATCATATTTCATAACAACAGCCATACCATCCCCTTTTTCTGGGAAATAATCAGGTATGAGTGGTTGTACCCTGTCAGATGAGAGATCTCCCGATGCCAGAGGCCACCTGTGGCAGGTGCTTGGAGAAGGTTGCAATGACAGGAGGAGCACACAGTAATAACCAGTATCTTGTCCCAGAATGTAAAATAATTGCAATGGAATCCCCTCATTTAAAGATTGTCTCACTTTTTGAAGTATTTTTGTAGATTTTTCTTATGATTAATTTGTTCAGAAACATATGGCTTGATTTTGGGGTGGTCCTATGTGGAGCCAGGAGCTGTACTCGATGATTCTTGTGGGTCCCTTCCAACTCAGGAGATTCTATGATTCTAACTTCTGAAACCACCTTCATCCCTGGTGTCCACAAGGAACTTTGGTCACATTAAAGCTTTGGCAGCTAGACTGTAGATGTGTAGGGTATCTTGTCTTCTTGTCTCCGGAACAACCTCCTATTTCTTTTCAATGTCTCTCAGTACTTGTATCTGAAAAGAGGATGAATAATAATGCCATACTCATTTTCACCAAAGCAGTCAGGTTTTGACAGTTCTCCACTCTAACCTGGAGAATTCCATTGCCTTAAATGAATGCTTTACCAGGCCATAAGGCACTCCCCAGCCACCACTCAACCGTGAGAAAACCCCAGTGGATGGTTTGCTTATCCTGAGGACTGAGCACATATTAGAAGCTTTCACTGTTAGAATAAAGTCAGCTATTACACAAGTAAGTAGCTATGCAGGCTGTTTTTCATCCTGAATACCAAATTCTCTCTCTTCTCCTACTCCCTTAATCAAGTCGATGGTCAAAGTACAGGGGAAAAGCCAATCACATCTTTGTTTTTCTTCTTTTATGATAAAGATAAATCAAATCAATTATGTTAAAAAAAAAAAAAAAATTGAGAGTTTTGAGGTTGAAAGATTTCAGCTCATTATATTTTTCCATATATGTCATTTTTTCCACCTCCCTTCTTCTCTATACCATAGTTGCTTTTCTTTTCCATAGAACTTCTGGTTGACAAGAGTTGCAGAATTATCTCTACTCCTTTCATTGCTCACCCACCCCGAGTCCACCAGCTGGACCATTAGCTGTTTGGAGATTTCTTCCGTGACCTCTCTGTCTCCACTATTGGAGCTCTTCCAACATGCAGGAAGATTTGGGAAAGTACAGAAGCGTAAGAAGGTAGCATAAAGAGGTATTGAAATATATATATATATATATATGCATGTTTTTGGATATATCCATATATATAGAGAGAGAATTTCACTCTGAGGGTGGTGAAGCACTGGAACAGGTTGCCCCATCCCTGGAGGTGTCCAAGGCCAGGCTGGACAAGGCCCTGAGCAACGTGATCTAGTGGATGACGTCCCTGCCTATGGCAGAGGGCTTGGAGCTAGATGATCTTTGAGGTCCCTTCCAACCCAAGCCATTCTATGATTCTATGAATTTAAAGTAACAATTACAGTTTTAAATTGAGATTTCTTTTAGACAGAGAAATGCTACCTCTTACAGTCTTAGCAACACTAGTTTTGAAGGAAGTCTGTATCAACAGAGAAATGTTACTAAACAGCTCACCAGATTTGCTTCCGGACTATGCATAGATTCTTGTATGAGGACTTTTACCAGAAACGTATTTTAGCTGTTAAAAAAAAAAAGGAAAAAATAGATTGCCCTAAATAGGTGGAGAATCTGTAATAAAGAGCAAGAAAGAATCTGTCACTAGAAAGTTTAAATCATGTTAAGAAATGTTATAAAGGCAACATAGAGTCTTTTATCCCCACTATTTTTTGTACATGCTGTTGAAACAATTCTCCTGTGTTTTGTTAAACCTTGTTTTGGTCCTAGGGAATGTCTGGATTTGCTATATTTCATATGGATTCTTCTCTTTTTTTTCCCTATTCTGTTCAGCACCATGTAGGTGACAATTTTTTCTCTTAAATAATGCATCTTTCAACACCAGCAAATAAAACATAGTGTTTTCGTGATGCCAAGATGCAAGTTAACAATATCACTCATACTTTTTCTCATATATCAATTTATTTTAAATTCTCTTTGTAATCCATTGTTTTTCTTTTTCTTTCTTTTCTTTTTTTCTTTCTTTCTTTTTCTTTCTTTCTTTCTTTCTTTCTTTCTTTCTTTCTTTCTTTCTTTCTTTCTTTCTTTCTTTCTTTCTTTCTTCTTTCTTTCTTTCCTTTTCTTTCTTTCTTCCTTTCTTTCTTTTCCTTCCTTCCTTCCTTCCTTCCCTCCTTCCTTCCCTCCTTCCTTCCCTCCTTCCCTCCTTCCCTCCTTCCTCCTTCCCTCCTTCCCTCCTTCCCTCCTTCCCTCCTTCCCTTCCCTTCCCTTCCCTTCCCTTCCCTTCCCTTCCCTTCCCTTCCCTTCCCTTCCCTTCCCTTCCCTTCCCTTCCCTTCCCTTCCCTTCCCTTCCCTTCCCTTCCCTTCCCTTCCCTTCCCTTCCCTTCCCTTCCCTTCCCTCTCCTGCCCTGCCCTGCCCTGCCCTGCCCTGCCCTGCCCTGCCCTGCCCTGCCCTGCCCTTCCCTTCCCTTCCCTTCTTTCATTTACTGATTACCATCACTGTGTTATAGCAGTTCAGAAATGTAAGTACCACACTCTGGTCTTAACTGTATGAACTGTTCTAATAACGGAAATGAGCAGGCAATCTTTTCCCAAGTAGCCTGCTGTGGCTGGTATCAGTGAATACATGGAGGTCCTTATAGTACTGGCTTGCAGAACTTGTTTGGTGGCACCATATGCAACTGTAAATGCTATCCCTTGTGGTTGCCTGGCACTGCTGTGGCAAGTGTGGCCCAGAAGAGGAAGACCCATGCCATGGTCATACATGCACCATGCCCCAGCTGTGGTCCCAGAACTGCACAAATCAGCTGGTTTTCCAGTCACTTTCAGATGCTTCCCATTCTGGGGAAGGAAGCTGGTGGCGCTCCCTCTGCCTGGTGTACCACCATGCGCCCTGGCCTGGTGAGATCTTTGTCCTGGCCTGCAGTGCTTGGAGTCACACAGGCAACACCAGCCACGATCCGCTGCATGATAAAACACAGCCTTATTCAAACACTGTGAGAGTTTGCACTTCTCTGAGAATATGGGCCAACTCCAACACCCAGTACAGTCAGGGGAGATGGATTGGCCTCTCCATGGAGAGCAACCTTGTTAGTGGCTCTCATTTAGCAGTCAGAGCTCTGCCTTTCTAATCATTCAGCAATTCTGCTCTGTTCCTTCCCAAGCGCCTAGCATTTCCGATTTGAAGAATTGCTTTCCCATAATTAAATGAAAAAGAGTTAGTTGCAGTCCTCTGCACAAATTACTACCCAGTGAATGTGCAATAACGTATTATAAGTAGTACTTTATTCTATTTATTGTACAGGTATTGATGTGTGTTGGATTTGTTCTATTTTGGAGGCACTGCCATGGTAACTAGTCTCTCCTGACAAAGGCTTTATGTCAGAGCAGAAGTGGAATACGCAGAAACTGAACTTCGGGTAGCCAGCGAGACGAAGGCTGCCAGCATCAGCCTGACCACAGCATCACCACAAAACTCTCTGGTGTGCCCGTGTTCCTCTGAGCCCACTGCTCACCGGGGAGTCACAGGGGAACAGAGGCAAGGCAGCAGCAGCTAGCATTGTCTTTTTAAGGTAAAACTCCACAAATCAGTGCTGCCTTGTTTTTTAAGGTGCCGGCTGCATGCGCAGATTTAATCACGAGAATGTTTTTAAAGAGGAAATAGCAGCATGAAAGGGCTACCTTGTGCTGACAGCAATACTCGGTGCCAGCAGAAATACTTCAGGTAACAAAACAACCAGGAGGATGAAAGCAACACCAGTCATGTTTTGCTGCCTTTCACTGCTGTTGTTCCCACTTTGTGTGTAACAGCTTTGCTGCTATTTCAAGGTACCACTGCCGAATGCCATTTTTAGCTTTTGGGGGCCAGCCCTGGGTTGCTTTCTGAGTCTGGCACAAGACTGTGTCTACCTCAACCCCAATCCCTTTTCTGCCACACTCACTCCCCTGAGCACCCCAGGTTTTGATCTCTGGAAGGCAAAACAGCAGTGGCAGTGTCTGATGCCTGGGCAGGGTCCAGGAGACATCCCCATCTCCCATGCCATATCCTGCCCTCGCTGCTGGCTCAGGCTTTATGCCTTCGCTGCCACCAGGCAGTGTCTGTGCACTATTGATCCTGGTGAGACCCAGTTGGTGCTGCAGTCAAAAAGTTTTTGCCCGTTGGTTGCATTTCTGGCTTTTAAAACAAAACCTTGATATGGTCCAGAGGAAGCTGGCAGCCAAATTTGCCTCACATACCATTCTGGCTTGAGAAAGCCATCTTCAAACCCATTCCTGAGTCACATTCACAAGCAGGTGTTTAGCATAGTCTGAAAATAACTGCCAAGCAACATTCCTCCTGTCATGACACTGCTATAGGATTTTGCACACCTTGGGAAAAAAACACGACCTGTGATTGATACTACACACTCCTCTGATCCCTAGCCGGTTGCCTAGCACTGAAGCCAGTGATGCTATACAACACAAAGCAAGCCAACGAGTGCTGGAACAGCTTGCAGAGCACTGAGCTCTTGCCAGATTGATTAGTCCCCCACTGGTTAAAAAAAACGACAGCATTTAGTGCAAATAGGTGTTATTTTAACCAAGCAAAGTGCATATTTATTTAGTGGCCTCTGTGGTATCAGAGGCACCATGTTTACTTTCCATCTGCTTTCTCTCACCCAAACCTCTTCAGATTCTGGGTGGTTAAAAATGACTGGTGCTAATGACATTTCTCAACATAATTCCCCGAATCATGGAACTGTGGAAAAAAAAAAAAAAAAAAGCATAAATGAAAAGAGATGACCTGTGTTTGCAATGGATTGTTTGCAGAGACTTTCTTTCTTGTGTAACAGCTTGGAAGAACGGGAAGACAAACAGACTCTGTACTGAACCCCCCATGCTCAGGATGATGGGGAGAGGGGAACAGGGAATATGAGTTCCATATGTTTCTCTTATTTTGTCTCCCGAAGACTTGCCATTCCTGGCCGTGATTTTTCTTGAAATGTTAATTATAGGCACTAGGGATATCAGCAGTGCTCTTAATAGACTTGCTTAGGTGCTGAAAAAAAATCGCTTGATGAATAAAAAGCCGGTTTCAGAAATAGCTGCTGCAAGAGCAGAGTGCTTGAAGCAGAGGACTGCCCTGCTGCCCATCCACATTGTGCCCAGCTACGGGTCTGTCCGGCTCCCAGCATGAGTGGTGGGAGCCCCTCGGGAAGAGGAGGCAGCAGGAGCCATACCAAAGAGCCAGAACAGGTATCTTGGTGTTTCAATCTCAAGATTGTCGGAGTGGCAAAACTGTGCCAGGCAGAAGCGGGACAGAAGATCCAGAAGCTGGAGAGGTCACAGGAGAGGATTGAGAAGGACTATCAACCACAGGCTGGCCACGGCCACACTGCTCACGCTAGAGAGGCAATCTGCTGCACCCAAGGGCATCCTGTGGGACTTCTCCAACTAGCTGTAGATGGACAGGAGGCTTGTCATAAATGAGGGATCTGTGGACCTGTAAAGACAGGGACTTCTTGGTGGCCAGCACTCTCCTCAAAAGCCACATAAGCCAGAGGGCTAAAGAAATCTGTGCTCTCCTGCACAGGGATGCCCATGCCGTGTGTGGTCTGTCCCTCACTTACTGCAGGCTACGCAGGGACATTTGTTTTCGTTGAGAAGATGTGCATGCTGAGCAAAGACCTTCCCATTTTGCTCCTTTGTAGGCACCACATCACTGACTTCTCAACACTGCACAGGGGCTCTAGACCGTGAGTTCATCTTCTGTCAGCTTTGTAGGCTGCTTTAACTGTCATTCACATTTCTTTTTTTCCTCTCTAGTTCATGGACAACTATCTGCTTGTCCTTGTGGGTATTGAAAGCATCTGCCATCTTCTCAGTAGCAGGACACAGAAATTAAAGGGCACTTACAGGTGTGAAACCAACTGGTAAGGTGCTGCTTCAAGTCCGATAGTGATTGCCTCTGCCAAATTTGAAGGTTTTGCCCAGGTAATACATTCTGGGGAGGAAGAGGTTTTCATCTTAAATGTTACCCATGAGTTGGGCTGGTAGGGCCAAGAGGGCTTAAAGAAAGGTGCTCTACAGAGAAGGCTTTTTCTTTTGATCAGCTGTCACCAAAAAGTTGTAAATTACTTTCAGACTGTGAACAAGAATATGATAAAGACCTTATCATTCCTGTTGCATCCCCAACCTTCCACTGGAGGTCTTGGGTGACCTGGAGCAGGAGACAGCTGTGGGAGCTACCTGTGTCAATATTCCCCTGCTTATTCCCAATGGCTTCCAACAGTGCCAGTTGGCAAACTCATATTATTTAACCTTGGAGACTGCTTTGATGACACTGTGACATACAAAACAACATTATCAGCTTTTATGTATTTAAACAAATTCATCCAGAAGGGAAAAAAAAAAAATAAGAGTAGCAGACCTGGAGTTTCCACGAAACTAGCAGTCATCATACCATGACAAAACATTGCTAAGCCTAGAAACATTATCTTCTGCATCAGAATTGCCCAAAATATGCATAAATAATTGGTGGGGTCTGTTTTATTTGTCTTTAAACTCAGAATCTGGGACAGTAAAACCACACATTTCTGATATTTACATCACATTTTATATAAGGGATTACTCATTTACTCTCTGATCCTGTCCCATACAGGTCTTCTTCTACTTGCATACCATTTAATACAGATCTCAGAGAGAAAAGAGCACAAACATTGAACTCTTTTATTCTTAGCATCCTCATTTTTCTATGTTACATTCAGTCCTTCCTACCAGAACCTATGTTTTATCACAAATATTGATAAGCTGCTTTGGTAAACTAGCCTGTCACTCAGTGTGGTAGAGTCTGCCTGACCCTATCCTAATGATATTTAAGTGTTGGTTTTATTTATTTATTCATTTATTGTCCTTCCTAGGGCCATCATTCTTCTTTGTAACACGAACATTTTCACTGATTTCAGAATAAATTATTATAGCCATTAAAAATAATAATGGGAGTAATCAATAGGCACTGTGAATCACTCTAAAATAATACAGTGATCAAGATGATTGATTTTCCATTTACTGAAGCATTTAGCACAAAGACTTCATCACAGAATCAATTGTGGGAGTTTGTTGAGCCTTAGCAGAAGCAGGAGCAGGACTTGTACTGAATATCCCCTCCTGGCTGTTTTGGTATTTCACAGCTCTCTTTGGAGTTTATGCAGAAGGCAGGCACAGGAAGTGCCGGTGGGTCCCGGACTCTGCAGCTGACTGTGGAAGGCTGATGCTGAGCAGCATCCAGAAGGGTGCTCAGCTGGTGGGTCACACAGTAGCAGAGGCCAGTGATCTTAAACATGCTATCTGTTTCATCTGACATGTTTTGGAGCACTAGCAAGCTCTTGTCAGCTTTGTTAAAAGGCCTTCTGTGAGCCCTTGTGCAGCCTGAACTGATACCTTTATACCTGCAATGTTGCCCGTCACTATTTTTAAGACAAGGCTCTGCTCTGTGACACCATGCTCTTGCGCAGGCAGAAAAGACAGAAACACACTGAAAACTGTTTCCCACACAAGGAGAGATGAACAAGGGCGTCGATGTACCATCATCGCCTGCTGTGCGCACAAGACCCCGTCAGGGGAGGCTGTGACAAGGCGTGAAGGGGCCATGGGACACTGCAGACACCAAGGAGCAGCAATGCCCGGTCCTGCTGCTGCTGCTGCTGCTGCTGCACACCCCTTGCCTTAAACCCCCCCAGGGAAGGGGGAGCCCCCTGGCAGCCCTTGCTGCTGGGACTGCAGGGCAATGCTTACACAGGCTGGCCCTGGGGATTTCTGCAGCTCTTGCTTCTTCCAAACACACATCATTGCAAACAGAGGTGTTTCATTTTGGTATGGCAACACTGTGTCTGGAAGACAGGCAAGCCTTACTGTGAAAGCAGGCAGGGCAGGTTTAAGGCACTGTCTGAACACAAACTGCCAACAAAGCTTTTAGGTGTGGATTAGGGTTGCTTTCATATCTTTGGACAAACTTTGTTCTGAGGCTTCTTCTTTGTGGATTATTTCATTTTCACCTTTTGAACCTTTACAGCCTGCCTGCCTCATCTCTCTCATCAAGAGGTCTCTTGGCAGAGGGAAGCAGGCACAGTCAGAAAGTGGCTTTCATATTGCTTTGCCCTAATCTTGAGGGGGTTGGTTTAAATCAATAGCTCATGGAGGGACCTTCAAACAAGTTGCTGAACCTTCTTTTGGATGCCTAAGCACTCTGTGTTCTGAATGTTAATAATCATGTTCTTCAAGGATTTGGGTTTAATGCTCTTTTTGTTCACAACATAGGCTGATATGAGTTAAAAAGAACAAACGTGTCCGCTGCTACATTTTTAATCAGGCTTTAGTTTAAGAGACACATTTTGAAGGCCTGTTTATGCTAAAGGATAAACAGGCATTTGTAAAGCCAGCTCTTCAAATGGACTAGTGTTCAAATAGGATCTTCAGTTTGAAAAACAAATAGAAAAAAAGACTCTATCATCACATTCAGATTGGATATTTCTTTTTCCTATTACTATGGGTCTCCTCTTTCATCAACTAAGAGTTCAGGGTCCTTTTTTTTTCAGGGTCTTAGAGCACAAACATGTCATGTTTCTAATCACACTAACCTGCTCCTTAACTTCGTATTTTTCATAAAGAATGTAGATAAACAAAGACATTCAGACAAAAGAAAACACAACACTTCATGAAAATTGTAGGTTTTTTAAAGTAATCATTTTATCTTTCTTTTGGATGACATTGTTTATTGTAAGACATCATTTTATTAAATACACTGTAATACAAGAGACTTTCCATGTCATGTCGAGAGAAGCTGGTCACATGATTCACAAACAAAACTTTTAACACTGATAACTAGGCATCACTTTGAAATCAGCCAAGATGCAATGAAAGTTTTAAAGCAATGACTGGTTATAACAAACTGCAAAACAAGAACCACTAAATATTTGCACAGAGACATCACATTAAAAGAGAAAAAAAGGAAAAAAGAAAGAAGAAGGATAGCTCTACACACCAGGTCACAGTTTGGTGACAATATAGAGATTTATATTTATGTGTAGGTATCTTCCTCTTTATCTCAAGTGACAAAGAGAGAGATATCTAGAAATATATATATACATATAGGTAGAGAGCAGGGCTGGGACAAATATTTCATAATTAATTGATTCTCTCTCTATTCAATTAAACAACAATGTTGAATTAAGTTACTTTTATATAAAACATTCTTAGCTGCTTTTCTTTAAGTTACGGAAAGATACATATAAGCTGCAAGATATAGGCCTCTGGAAAGATTTGATTTGATCTCTTTTTTCCTACACATTCCAATCAAATGGCCTCACTACTGGCAGCTTCTATTATCCTTGCCCAAAGTACTCAGTGTTTATAAAATACCAACCGGTTGTCACTCAGAACCTTCTACAAGCAAACAAAAAATCCCCACAGACCTGGTCTAGAATGCATAGACGGTAAAATAATACACCCATCGTTTCCCATTTCTTCTCCTGAGACATATGTTTAAAAGATGGCAAAATAGTCACTTGGTTGCTATTGTGAAATTCACAGTGTTTTCCCTGCAACATGTAGAGTTTTTTTTGTTGTTGTTGTTGGTTTTTTTTTTGATTATTTTTTTTTGCTTCATATTTATGATGAATGTAGCACCCCCCACCCCCCTGCCCAAATAAAGGTGTTTAACTAAGGCTGTTAAAGGACCTCTTGATTCAAAGCAGCAGTGGTTCATCCCAGCCCTGACAACAAGAAAATACAACTTCCTGTGCTATCAAAACCTTAATCTTTGATTAGAAACCCTGATCTGTTCCCCAGCCCCTCCCTGCTCCCCTCCCTCACATTTTATAGCAGTATTTGAAATTCCCTTACAGGCTGCAACAACCCGGACATAGTCTTGTTCTAACACATATACAAGGTACCTTACTCATCCAGTGACCTGATCATTTTATTGGATTATTTTGTTTCTTTTAAAAGTGGTTTTTAAAGTCTACATCAACCATAACAAAAACAGTGTCTCAGAAAGGTGGGGAGGGTACACAAGTGGGAGGGGAGAGGGAAAGAGTGAAAGAGAGAGGAAGGACAAAAAAGGGAAATGAAAGAGAAACAGAAGCAGGAAAGAAGAAGGAAAGAAAAGGAGAAAAAGATTGAAAGAAAAAGTGAGGAAGAAATAGAGAGGAAAGACAAAAAAGAAAGAGAAAAAGAAAGAGAAGAAAGAAAAAGAAAAACAGGCATTTGCTTATTAAACTGTAGCCAATATATATTGGTTTACAAATCAAAATGAGTGAAGTCTTTTAAGAAAGGGTACACTCCATCAAGCATCACGGGTGCTGTTGCTCTACAAGTATCTGTTCTCCACGACCACTTCTGAGTTCTGCAGATCTATTGAAAGTGAAGGACAGAACGTGGTGATAGCTGCTACTATTACTGCCGAATTTTGGCGTTCTTGATGTCCTACAAGTCGTGTTGCAGTCTGAATAGTCCAGCTCATTCTTGGAATTATTTCATTACTGCAGACAAGTATAAAATGCTAATGGAGCTGCACTGTTATTTTAGGACAATAAAACAACAATAGCACAAACCCAGAAATGACAGTCAAACTCTGCTTTTGGAGCTTGGGAGCTTATCTGTTCATTTCCTCATGAGAAATAAACAAGTGAGACGGGAATGGAAGAGATGTTTTTATGCAATCATTTGGGGAAAAAAATGTGCTTGTTGTTATATCTCCAGCATTCTAGCACCGCCTCTGCTGCACACCAGTTAAAAAGTTGAATCTTACAAACATAGAAAAAGAAATATCAAAAGAAAAAAATTATTTTGGTTACTCAGCAGACTTTTATCAATTTATTAATAGCACTCTAATTATCATTTGTAATAACGTAGGTGTATGTAAATTTATACATATACACACAGCTCATACATAATGTGCATGCATGTCTGCACATATATAAATAAAATACAACAGACATAGGCATACATGTATATGCTATGTGTGTGTATATATATATGCCATATGCAAACACACATATATAATATATGTTATATATATGATCAGTTCATAGCACAGTCCAGAGAGACTTTTTAAATGAGCCTGATTGTCATATTTATTCAGTGTACACAATTTAGCGGACAGTGCAAGCATGATGAATATGCACATAAACTCACCCTTCATTGTGATTTGAGCATATTTCTTCCACCTCTCTGCTCATTCTGCTACACTTAAGCACCTTTTCATGAACAAATGCAAAATACATATAGCTACAGTTTATAGCTTTTCTACTCTGATTATACATTTTATGCACTATCAAGAACATTAATGATGTACGTCAAGGTTATCCATACTGGTGGCTCTGTAGAACATTTGGTCCTTTAGAAGTATAACTTACTGCTATGTTATTGCACAATGCATTGTAACACTATTCATTCTCTGAAATTATTCTAGTAGTCTCACAAGTAAATCAAAAAGAAGATGCCACTAACTACAATTTCAAGGTTTTGTGGGTTTATTTTTTTCATTTGTTTTGTTTGTTTGTTTTGTTGGTGGTGGTTTTGTTTGGTTTGGCTTGGTTGTTGGGTTCTTTTTTTTTTTTTTTTGGTATAAATTCTTTCAGTGTTTGCAAAACCCACCTGTTTGCTTTCAGGCGTGAGCCTGCTTTCCAACAGAAGCATCTCAGATGCCATTTCCTTAAGCTCATAAGAAACTAAGACAGAATACAGCAGTCAGAAATTCAGCACCTCCCCCTCCACCACCTGCAGCCTTCTCCCACTGCACAGTATCAGTGGACTCTGACACCTTTCTTTTCTACCACTGTTATTTTGAAAATCAGTTCCAAATTTCTTTTAAAAGATGAAACTCAGATTCTCACGTGAATGGGTTTCACTGGACGATCATTCTTTATCTAGCTTTTTGTGTGAACTCCAAGACAGTCTAGATAAAATCTTAAGGCCCATTTTGTAGGAATCTTCCTCTGGCTTTTTGTGTGTTTCCAGTTCAGTTGCAATTAAGAAATAACACCTAGTTTCTTAAAGAAATACTGAGTATGGCTTTATAGATACACTGTCATGTTTATTTGTAATGCTGCCTTTTCAATGACATTGAGAAGGGTAAAATTCCATCACTGTCCAGTGAACAGTTTTCTTCTGAAAATGTTCAAAATCTTTATAAGCTAGCTCTAAAAGCTTCTGAAGAAAAAAACTAAAGTGCCTCAATAAATAATATATGCATGCAAATTATATATTAAGTGTGTTATGGGAACACTTACAAAAATAAAATGTTTAATTTATTAAATAAAATATCCCCAACGCAAAAATGAAGGACTATTTTGATCTGGCTCATATCAGTAAGAGATAACAAAAAGAGAAAAAGAAAACAAAGATTTTTTTTTAATTTTTTTTTTTTTTCTGTAACACCCCCTCACAGAGGGAGGCAAAAGTGTTGAGGAATAGGTAAGATAGGTTTTCTTTTGTAAGAATTCATATTAAAAATAATCCTAACTCTAAATTTGAAATCCTCAGCTTCTGGTTTGAAAAATAACAGGTATGTCCATGCACTTGTCATCAACACAGTGGCCATGCAAATGTACACAAACAATGCCCATCCAACCAAAAATAAATTATTTAAGAAAGACTGGATGTCAGTAATGACAGCACTAGTACCAATACAAACATGGTGCTGAGCTCAGGGTCTTTGCACTCTGAATAGTAAGCCATAACATCAGAGTTATTTGTTTTCCCCAAGGATCTCACTCTATCCCCGCCACGGTTCAAATATAACCAGTGAACTCCATGCTTTAGATTATTCATGTAGTATCAGCCTATTGTATCTGTAACATTGTAAAGACATTTTAACATAGCTAATGTCTTTCATTATCCCCATTTAATGAAATATAAGTTATACTATTATGAGTTCGCTATGCCTACTAGAGAGTACTACAAGATGAGTGATAGTTTCTGCACAAAGGGCATTTATCGACAGAGACCATGCACAGTTTGCTCGCACGGTTTAAAAAAAAAAGAGAAAGGATTGAGGAAGGAAGGAATATGCTGCTGGACAAGCAGAGTGTAAGATACACCTGCTCCAGCATCTATAGCTTGTCCTGTCTTATCAAAATCCTTAGTTTTGATGTGTGATCCTGAAATTAATGCTGTACATTAATAAGCCTAGCTTCAGTCTTTATTAAAAAAGACTAGCTGGAGAACATTTTATACCAGTGGCATGACAATATCCTTCCAGAAGACAAAATAAGGGCATGTGTTTACTTTTCATGTTGTAACATAATTGTGTGCAGTGCAGGCAGCACCTTTTCCCTTTTACCATAGAGTTGTATCTGGCAATGAAAGGTACTGGCGAAGTGCCTCCTTGAACAATCTCTTTACTCTTCAGAAAGACTCTCCAGGGAAAGTGTTAAACCTCCTCTTGCCTTCCATCAAATCACTTCAATGTTTTTAGTGGGGTTTGATGCCATCTGATCCCATAGTTCCTCCAGATAGTGGATCACACAACAGTGTCTTGTTTCCATCTGGCTTTATCTCCTCGAGGAATACTCGTTATGTAGAGAATACTAGTCTTCTTTTTCCATCCACATACTGAAGCAAAAAAATTGAGGTGAATCCATAGAAACTCTCAGTATCTTTACAGCAAATATCACAAAGTTTGAGTCAAATATATTTTCCCTTTTTTTCATCCACATCAAAGGCATGAATACAACAAGGCATTGTTAGTTGTGGTGAGCAAACTGCAGTCTGCTGATATAACAGATCAGGTTTTTAAGGCCTTTGTCTATGCAGAGTTACAATAATGCAGAAGCCAAATTGATTAGAAAGACAGGAGAGAAGAAAAAGATGATAGGAAATGAAAGAGGGAGAGAGAGAAGAGATATGTCTCAGTAATGTCTAAAAAGTCAATACTGTGTCTACAGATGGAGAAGTGCACATTGCTTGCCCTTTGAAAGCTTCTCCGCAACTTTGTCATTAATACTGTCAAAGTTAAGAACACATTTTAATGGAGTTCAGCGGCAGTTGAACACATTCATTCACACAGCCTGTAAGAAGAAATGCTAGGAGACTTTAGCCTAAAATATCCAGGTAGACTGGAGATGCCTTGGCCAAGTTCTGGAGGAGGGAATGGATTTCTTTGATGTTGAGCCTCATGTGAGGCTCCCGTTGCCAACAGCCCAGCATCAAGTCATACACTTCCTTGGGGCATGTGCGAGGTCGCTGCAGGACTCGGCCCTGAGTGATGCACTCAATCACCTACAAGAAATCACAAGCAAAGGATCAGCACAGCTCTGCGAACTATATAGGGCTCGTCTATGAAAGAGCTGCTGACAGCCCCAGCAGCCTCACTGGTGGCAGCCAACTGTGCAAAGGGTTGCATTTCTAGGTAGATGCATGGCAGCATCTAGAAAAAATCACTGTAAACATATATCACCAAAGAGCAGTAACTTCACTGATACTAACTTCATGCATGTCACCCCTTCTACCCTTAAGGAAATGATGGCCAAGAAGCACTCCCATACATTCTCTTTCTACCCGTCTACCAACCTCACTTCATCTCAAAAGGAAGCTAAATTTTCACCTTGCTCACACAGCACTTCAGCACCCCTTACATCCTTTGAGTGTTGCTGTGGCTAATTTCTGGAAAGGGGTTACTTCTGATTCCCTGTGCATTAAGAGATCTCCAAATTCCCTCAATCTATTCAGGAGTGGTTTAGGACAATCACTTTGCAGCAATGACATGTAGTTGAAATCAGCCAAAGACTGTTCTGGAGTCTGCTAAGCTCCTTTTCATTACCTCATGGTTCTTCTCAGTAACCAGAGCAGACTCTATCAAATACAAATGAAAAAGCTACATTCCAACCTAGTTCTGCTTGGTCAACTTCCATCCACCTTGGGGAAAAAAGGGTGAAAAGGAAGAAATTAAACCACAATGTTTATGACAATAAATACTTGACATTGGGGTTTTTGCCTTTACTAAATAAATTTGTTGCTGTCTTTGCTCGAGAGAAGCCATACCATCAGTTTCAATGCAAGCCTCTCCTAGGCAGTTTGAGAATGTGTTATACACACCTCGTTGTTTGAGAGCTGATACCATGGCTGTTTGCCGTAGGTAAAGATTTCCCATAATACAACCCCCAGGCTCCAGACATCACTTTCTGTGGTGAACTTTCTGTACATGATACTCTCTGGAGGCATCCAACGAATGGGCAGCATGGTGTGACCCCCAACCTGAGAAGAACAAATGAGTCAGAAATAATTCTTCCAGACCCTCACAAAGTAGAGTATCAAGATGTTAAATTACACAAATACACAGCTTCTATTTTTCCCATATGTTGCCATTTGCTATGCAGAGCGTTTAAGAGTGTGGAGCTGTGATCCAAGCTCCTCTCCTCAAATGACAATCCCTACTGTGATAGGTTTTTCAGTAGAATCTCCACAGATACTGTTTCTGAAATACGAGCTCGCCTTTAACATTCACTTGGAACCCCTGACCCAAGGAACTAGATGTTCTATAAAATTATTAACTAATTCAGCCTAGCAACCCACTTCAAATTAGGCTAGTTTTACTCTCCATTTTAAGACTCTGGAAACTATAAGAAGATTCATGCAATGAAATCTGCACTGAAGATTTTTTCTACAAAATCAATGTTATCAACTGAAATCCACAGTGGTCTGACTGCTTGACATAGTAGAATTAAGTTCTTTATGGTTTAATCTCCTAATTTTGATTGAAAACAAACAAACAAAACCCAACACTGTTTGCTGATAATTTCCAAAGTTAATCAGTGCATCAAACTATTTTTTCCCACATTAACAACCCAGTCCTACATAGCTTTACAAAATTTTCAGTTTTTTGGATATATTCCCTTGATAACAAAAAACTTGTAAGACGTGGACTCCCATCTCAAATCAAGTCATGTTGAATTCACTATTTTTTTCTTACTGAATGAATGCCTTTCTGAAAATCATTTAAAGCATTTTTCATTTTCCCCAGAATGCTTTCCTGAAGTCCAGTTACCTAACCATAATTTAAATAAATAAAACAGTTATTTCCAGTTTCTAAACAATTCATTTTTCCTGATATGTCCCATTCTGACCAGATCACATCAATAAAGAAATCCACTCAAGTACTTTTTAAATAGTACAACTGGCTCAGCTACTGTGATATAGATATATAGGCATTCTGATTACTTTTACATCAAGACAGCTGTGAATATTTCCAAGGAAGTGAGAAAAAATGAAAGCTTTTCAAGGACATCTAACTTTTGATTAATTCTCATTTTCCTGTCTGAAAAATGTGTTTAGTTATGAAACCACATTTGCACTTTCAAGATTCTGTCAATTCAAAATATCATTTCTCCTTGTGGGACTTTACATATGTTGTTATAAATAATGCCCTCCTTGTTCTCATGTAAAAACAGCAAATGGAAGGAAGACCCAATAGAAGTTCAGTCAGGGTTCACATTATTTCTAAATCACTCAGAACATCCATTTCCAGCTATTTGTCAGCAATTCAGTGTTAGTGCAGCATACCAAAAACACAGCTATGGCTTCTAGAGCTCAGTCCTGTTCCATACATCACCACGAGTCAACTGTCACTACTGATTCCATAAAAACAGAATGTCATGCCAAAATTTTCATGGACTTTCACGCCTAGCCTATTACAAGGGCACTTCTCCTCCCTCTATCTGAGATGCCATGCAAGTGAGGGAGGAGTATTTTATTTATTTTTTTTGAGATATCAGATTAACGGCAGGGTTCCCAAGTTTAATTCCTGACTGCACTGTGGATTTACTTCTGACTCATTACTGGCTGCTCTGCACAGATTTTAGAGCCCTTCAAAAGGGGACCCAACTCCTACAGCTTTCAGTCTAACTTAAAAACATACATGTCATCAGTCCATTGACAGAGTGGATACGTACTTTTAAGCGATTTTTTCCATCAGGCCAATTTGTCTCTGTGATACAGTTTACCCCTCTGATAGGCACAATTTCTGTACAGCCCTGTTCATTAACATTCTTAATCGTCTTTGACCAAGAATTCACTCAATGGCGTGGAGAGTTTGAAATAACTCACAAACCTGCTGAGACGCAAGCAAAGCTTCAGTTTCCCACCTCATCATAAACTAGCTGGTGTGGCAACCAAACAGCTCCAAATCACCACTTTTACTCCTGTCTTGAGAGGTATTTCATTAGAAAGTCAGAAAAGTTAGTCCCTTTGAAACAGGCAGTCACATACAAGCGGCCAAAGGGCAAGTGCCATTAAAAGATGATTAGTGATGAGAGGCTTTTGGTCTCATTAAATATTGAAATGGCTCTTAGTTCTGCTCATCATATAGTCTCTACAATTGGTTCTTTTCAGCAATTTCTTTGACTCATTCCTTAAAAATTAATGACAGCTATAAACAATAAAATAAGCCTCTCTATTTTTTCTTATTTGTCACATCCTACATTAAGAGATTTTTTAAAAAGCAATTAAAAATACCACTTTCCAAGTCTTTCCCATCGTTCCTTGCTACAGAAGCACAGTGTACTTGTGGTAGAACTCTGTGCTTGGTTTCCAGTGTCATTCAGTACAATAAATACCTCTACAGCGATTATGACATATGACCACCAAATGATGGATTCACAATGAAGTGATCTGTAACATCACAGGCCTAGCTGCCTCTCTTCGCAGTCATAGCAAGACTGACTCATCAGTACTGATTCTTACCAGGAATTCAATTTACAGATAAGCACAAACCACAGGGCTCTTTGGTGTTCTTCCCACATCACCTTGCCTGAAGCTGTGTCCATTTCTGTCCCTGAAGGCAAAAGACTTCACTGTGCAGAGTACTGTTTCACTAATGAGAAGTCCTGAGGTGTCCCACCTCTATCACTGTCAATATCTATCATATTAGCCAAAGTTACCTCCATTGCCAGAGTCTTTGTGACAATAATATTAAGCTCTTTGCAAAAATACCAATACTAGCATTATACGGGGTGCTTTCTTGACAGATGGCATTGCAACAAGGAGAGGCAACACTAAGCATCACCTGTGGCAGGCTGAGCATCTTCTATCCCTGGTCCAAGAGCACCTTTAACTCAGATTTCAGTTCAGCCACATCAAAAACACAGGTCAGGGCCTGGCCAAAGGCAATTTTTCTACATGCACATTTCTTTCTCTATTAATGATCAGTGGTTACTGAGTCAACAATTACTTGGTTCAGAAAAGCACTAAGGGCTGTCTTAGGTGCATGCTTAAAATGAAGCATGTGCACCACAACCTTCTTGAACTGAAGCCTGGGGCTTGACGTGGCAGTTCTCAGGCTGCCTGAAAAAAATTGCCAGTCACTTGTGAGCTTCTTTTGGTCCTTACTGGACTGCTGAGTCCAAGCACTCACAGCTGTGTCATAATAGCAGCGAGAGGTAGAGTGCCTTTTTGCTGTTGCTTCCAAACTCTCAGCAAGGTTAAGGGGTGTTTCCCAAGAAGAATTAATGAAGGAAAACATGAGTACACTGACTAAACTTTAAAGGTTCTGGGTGCTTCAAAGGTATACCTTTTGCGTATGCTTTAATAAGAAATGCAAGTATTACATGGCTCTCAGATATCATCATCCTGCAGGATTGATCCCTGATGTGCACACTGTAATTGCAGTGCTGCTTGATACATATCATTATAAAATGCTCATGTGCTAAGCAGACTACCACTGCAGGTGAACAACACCTTTATATTCAATCTAGCTAAAGTTGTGGCATGTTTAAAAGGATTCCAGTTTTAACGTAATATGCTATAATTTTAAAATCTGTACTATAGCTGTAAAAATGCTGCAAAAATGACCATTTTATGGATACAAACTAGGATATACTTTCTTTATGCTCACCTGAAGGCAGCTGCACTACAATGGTTCATTTTTTTTTAGAATTGCACTTCTATGAATCCTTTTTGTGACTTAAGTATTTATTTCTATATGTCAGTGTATGCAAGCGAGCTCTCCCTAGCCCTGCTGTAGCCTTGTATTAAGTTTACTAGTTATGTTTACTACCAATATTGGGCTAGAATGTAAACCAGAAAGCATAGTGAATTAGCTTCTGCAATGTGCAAACTATCCACAGGGAGGAGACTACTATGCCAGATCAGTGAGCTATGATATTGTTCTCCAAAAAAGCACTTAAGGAGAAACTGCCACATCGTTCCATGTATAAGATGCTACATGTTTGAAAAAACAACATCATTCCACTTGTCACCACTTTCAGCACTCATTTGTTAAATTAATTTAGTACTTTGAAAAGTGTCAAATAAGCAGATCTTGAACACTGTTTCCATCTAATTACAAACATTAAGCTTCAAGTAGAATCACCATGTCTTAGCCTTGAAGCAGGGCATCTAATGCCAGAGTTAGCTAAAGTTTGATCACTCTCTGGCTTTGTATGTTCCATATCCTGCTTTGCAGGCACTACAAGATTGTGAGGCTTGTCTAATGTGGCAGCCTCTGTTTTAAGAAACTTGGCCAGTAGTAGGTAATTCTGTGGAAGCTGATTTTTGTTGCCCAAGAGTTTGCACATGTCCATCTGTCTGACCATCCATCCATCCATCCATCCATCTGATGTAAAACCAGCTTTCTGGCCATTAATATTACTGCTACAGACATGAGCCTTTGGCTTATCAAGCTAAAGGCAGTTGGCCAATGCAATTGCTGTAATACCATGCTCTGGTCACTGTGTCGACTACCACCATCCAGCCACCATGGGAACACAAGGCTCTGTTGCCTGACAATTGTGAGCAAATGGATATGCTCACTCACAAAGAATGAGCACTGGCAAGAGGAGGGTGTGGGTAGAGCCAGGGAAGCCAACCTACAGAGATGTGGAAGAAACAGACTGTGTGTGTGGCTACACAGATATGACACAAAATAGGGACTGGGAAAGGTGCAAGAAATGTGCTAAGATGGCCACTCAATCTATTCACACCAGGCTTACCCCTTACTCATTGGTACTTGGAAGAGGAGGGCAGAGTGGATTGGCCACACTTTTGCAACGCATGCCAGCTGCAGCCCAGTCTTACCGTACTAAAAGTGCAGGCTGTGGTGCTAAGGTTACTACAGAGGGCTTTGGGGCTTCAAAGTCATGCGTTAGGGTGCTGCAGGGGCTGATCAGTGGAGAAGGCCTAACTGAAGAACGGCGTAATCTCCCTGCCTACTAAATGCTGATGGCAATATTTTGAGAGGCTCCAGTGCTCCTTGAGGGGACACCAAATCCAACCTCCAGCTTTTGCAGGTATTTTTTGGTATAATTCTTTTCTCATATTTCAATTGCCAGCTTCAAGTAATTGACGACACTGAAATCATGTAGTAAAATGTACAGCAATCAATTGCACAGATGTGGAAAACAGGCTTCCTCTTTTATATTCACTATTCCCAGTTTCCCATGATTCCCTCAGTGTGGCATTGCAATAATGTGTGATAGTAGTTTGCACATTCTCTAAAGACCAGTGATACTCCTTCTGTCAACAGGATAAAAGTAATGTTTACTTGGTCCACCGAATGAATCTTAATGACTCACCCATGGGCTTCTGCCCTTATCCTGCCCAATACATTGCCTTGCTTGACTACCGCATTTCAGAGTCCCACTGACCTCAAGTGCAGGGCAGACCTTTTGCAACTGAAGTCATGAAAGCAGCAACACTGCCCAGCACACGCTTAAAGCAGCTGCCATGTGACTAATATGTACCTAGTCTCTTTAATGCAGCTTGATTTTAGGTTGTCAAACTGGAATCAAGCTACAACTTTTCACCTATCTATTTACCCACTCCTAACAAAGAATGTATCCTCCTGGATACTGAGGGCTTACAGCATTTCAGGGTACTTTCCACTATTTATGTTTTGGTCTACTGACTTATTTCCCCATCTCAGGATGATATAACTGCAAAGAAATGTTCTCTGCAAAGACTATCACGTCTTACTGCTAAAACTGAAAACCTCTCCTCTCTTGGTGTACATCTGCTCTCTCCTCCTCATAAAATGCTGGCAAGTGTTTCTTGCAGCACAAGAAAAAATCAATAATTGTTATTTTCATTTCTTCCATGTCCTGGCCTTGCAGGCAAAGTCAATGTCTCCTCTTAAAATATCATCAGTCCTGCCACTTGCAGAAAAGAAATATATTATTTTCACAGTCTCAGTCTGGATAACAAGCACATGAGGTTATGAATTATGAAATAAATTATGAAATAGAGCAGATTATATGCAATAACTAAAGAAATGTCCTTTCACTTTAACACTGCTCTAGCTCATCTTAATTCAAGAGGGGCTCATGTCTAAAGTTCTTATGTAATTCTACCAGGTCTTCTCAGAAAACTGAAACAATGTCCAGAATAACATTTATTACACTTTCAATTGTCTCTTAAGTTGCTCAACATGAGTTCAGTATTGTGTCAACTTTGTGTCACTGGAGATAAAATTCTTCTCAATAATCTCTGTAAAGCCATGAGTGGCATGGAGAAGATGGAGAAAGAACAATTGCACACAGTTTTCTGTAATGCGAGAACCACAAAACAAGAAATGAAATTTGTAGATGGCAGGGTTCATAATGAACAAAACCAGGCACTGTCATGTAACATACAATTGCTTGTGGAACCCATTGCCACAAGATACTGCAAATACCCAGGGCTTAACTGGGATCAAAAAGTGATTAAGCAGATTCATGAAGGATAAAATCTGACTAGGGCTATCAAACACAAAGATACAATCTCTGGCCCAGCAAGTGCCTGAGCAGTAGACTGCTGCTGGCTAAGAGAGTGGATGAGGGAAATACTACTATATGCTAAAGCTGTTTTCAGACTATTCCTCAGGCACCCATTACTCACACCATCCTGGAGGAGAAGAGCTTCTCCTTTGGAGAACCTGCTCATGTGTCCCTGTGTAGATAGGACATACGTTTTTGGAAAATACAGTTCTTAATCAAATGTCTCAGCAACACTCATGGAGGGATAGAAGTAATTTTGCCAAAAGGATGGAATGAAGGAGATTAACCAGATGAAATTAAAATATGTGAATGACCCATTCTGTCTTATATCTCAGCATCTTCCAAACCTCATTTAAAATGCTAAGTTGAAAGGATAAACAAACTATATCTATCACTGTGTTTTACACAACACAGCATCATATTGGGTTGGCCAAACATAAAGGAAAATTAATTATCTGTAGTAGTTACAGAGCGATGGAGAACTTAGCTTTCCAAGAATGGAAGATGAAATGCCCTTGATGTAAGATAAGTGCTGAAGAAAGTGACACGATCTGCATTTCTGATTAAAAGAAAAACTTGTCCCAAGTCAAAGAGTCAGAAGGAAAGTTAACTATATAGAAACGCAGCAATGAGATGTAATGTATTACAGCTCATCAGTGTCCCAGGATGAAGGCTGTGTGAATGAAAAAAAAATTGATTCCTTTAGGTTATCATTACTTTTACTTTCGGATGAGAAGAATTTCTATTCTTAAACAATAAATTATAATTTAAGTGAAAACAGAAGGAAGTACACTGTGGCAAATTGATGGGAAAGGCAACTGGAACAGAGTATTTCAATGAGTTCAGTGGACATCTAGATTAATTTTTGAAGATGGGAATTCAGGACCCTGGTGAACGAGCAGGAAGGGTTTACCATGGAAAAGCTGGCCTGTGGAACCAGATGTTTTTGTTATTTTTCCTAAAAACAAACAAACAAACAAAAAACTTGTATTCTCCTAACTTGCCATATCAAGTTATGCCACAACATACAGTTACTGATCACTCCAGTGTCATGACTGGTAATTCACAATATTGAGCTCATGGGAAGTCCTGTGTTCTGCTTTACAAACCGTGGTTGCTATGACACTTGTACCCTATTAATGTTCCCTTATAAGCACCCGAGTATCTGCTGCTTGTACCCCTGGGGATGAAGAGAGGTATCAGGTACCAGCAGACAAGCAGCTGAAACAGGGCATGTTAAAACCCTCACAGGCTCAGGGGTGATCATCTAATGTGTCCAAGTAATCAGCAAAACAAATTTTCAATGCAATATTAATGAAATACATTACTGTCTTTGTGATTTTCAAAGCAAACAGTTTATAAAATATCAAATTCCACTTTTTCCATTAACCCCAGAGAGTCTGGGCTACCAGGGCCAAAGACACATTAAAAGTAATCTTAACGTGCATTGGAAAACAACTCTGCAAGTCTCTACCATAGCTAAAATTCTAGTTTCTGTTTGCTCTTAGAAAAAGGGGGGATGAGGTATAATGTGATGAGATGCTAACTGAACTGCACAGTCAATATCAACAAGTAGCAGGTACACTAGGGCAAACTCTGAAAGCCAGTTCGTATTCACGAGAAAATCTCCACACCTGATGTCAAGTCTGAAGAACCCTTTCCCATATTTCTTTTATTGAAAATCACATTTTATATTTTTTTTCAAATTTACTGTACTGTAGCATGTCTGGCTCTATTGGTCACATCAAATTACATCATGGTAGAAGAAGGGAGCAACAGAGTTTGGTTTGTAGCTTTTCTTCTCCTTTGTGAGTCACAGAAGTGTTTCTGTAATGTACACCGCATGGGAGTACTACAATTTCTAGTTGAATTGTCTCAGATATTCACATCCTTTCAGTGTTGTTAGATAGCCTTTCCCCCTTTCCCTGGATGGTTAACTTATATAGCTTATAAATACCAGACTAAAAAACTGCCACACATATGTGAGGCAACAAAATGGGTAGTCTTTAGTTTCAAAAATACTAAAATATGGGCATATCTACTGAGCCAACACATCTTTTCCACAGGTGGAAAAGGTTGTTTTGAATCATCAGTGCAAAATGGGGATAGGAAATTCAGTGATTTTATGTCAGCTATTTTGTCTTGTTCACAGACTACATGCATGATGTTGGGCAAGTTATGTCAGATCAAATCTACCAACTACTGACTACATGAAGAGAGTCCAGAGATGTACTCCAGTGGGAAGCATCAAGAAGGCAGAGCAAGGCTTCATGATTCAAAGGAAGAAGAGTAACCTTACTATTTCAGAGCAAACGATCTTTTCTGTGCACACTTCTCTTGATTTGCCTAAAGAGCAAGTAAATTATGACCTCCACCACAGTACTGATCTGTCTTCAGTGCCCACATTGAGAATGTCTACACTGATGCTGTCAACAAGGTAGTCTATGCAGCTAGTCATCTACATAAGCAGGTAGCTGAGGGAGGAAAAACTATATTGGTTCTCAACCAGGTTCCAATAAGCAAGTGAATAGTAAGGCCCTTGTCATCCTCCTTATCTTCTGCAGTCTTACTGATGCTTTCTGATTCTCACTTTCTCTGGACCATAATTTCTTTACATAAACTGGGAAGAAAAAAAAAAGTTTCACTAAAATAGAACATAAAAAAAAAATCTCTGTTGTTTTCTTTCTGTGAATTCTAGGTTTTGACCCCTCACCTGTACCATGACATGACTCTAGGAGTTGAAACAGGCATTTGCTCTGGAATAAGGTGTCCATTAAACAACATGTAATATGCTCAAATGATACACAACATGATCATTAAAAATACCAATAACTGCTATTACAGAAAAAATACATTACTCCTTCTTATGGAGTTTGCAAAATTTTATATTGATATTATCTAATTCATATGTTGAATTATTCCTCAAGCCATGCTTAAAATATTGTTCTTGGACACAACAGTCAAAGTATAGCCCAAGCAGTGATGAAAATGTTTTATAGCTCTTGGCTGTATTTCTACACTGGTGTTAAGGGAGAATTTACACCAGCAAAGGGCCTGGAAGCATTAATTTGGTTTGGCTTTCTGACATAAAGCCTGTTGAACTTGTTCGTTACTAGAGGATCCTGCGGCACAGAAGAAGATCATAGCCATCTTTGAAAGGATTTTGGACTCTACAACAGGATTGCTGTATTTCAGGTAGGGGACATCTGTATTTCCAAACCACAGCACAGACTGAACAGCATATTCCACACATCCTTCACCAAACACTGGTGGTGTATGGACAATGGAGAAGAGATGGGTGTGAAGGAAGTGCCCAGCTACACCTACTTGCCATGTTTTTCCCTCACACAGTTTGCAGTACCTTGTGGCAGCATTCTGGAAAATCTGCCACCTTCTCCTAGGATAATGCTACTCTTTACTGTAACCATGCAGCACTGAGGTGGTGCCTTCTTCACGTATGCTCACCATCTCAGGATGAAGAAGAATCCCATTAAAGATTAAGTCCTCTGCTTGCTGCACTGCTGCGATGCTATTAATAATTCAAAATCAGTGCATAAATGTAATTTTAAACTTAGTTTCCAAAAGTGCTCACATAAAAGTAGGATCTGTAGGAAAACTGAGACGTTGGAGGTTTGACTCCCCAGTCCCCCTTTTTTTTTTTTAATGGCTCAGAGATGTAAACCAATGATATTGCTGCAATTTTAAACAAAAGTAGGAAAAAAAAAAAAAAAACAAATCTAGAATCAAATCAAAAATTAAATCAAAAGTTAGATTTTTTTTTAAGATCTCTACCTTTACAAGCACAGGTTAACTGTATGATTTTCCATACAAATATTGCATACAGCATTTCCAGACTCCAAAGCTCCCTAGATTCAAGGAGGTCCTTGAGATGTTCAAAATAAGCCAAGTGTGAAATGAATGAATCAGTGAACACTTTTCTTAAAATATGAATGTCTCAAATTACTAAGATAATACATATATATATATATATTTTTTCCTGAGATTGACTACAACCCCAGTGTTTTGCACAATTAAGGAATAATTTGGGCTAGGGCTCCCAAATCAGAATGTTTGAAAAATTGGTACTGAAATAAGTCATATTTAAACTAGCCTGGCACTCGGATTTTGACCAATGCTCATGTAATGCCTAAGTCAATGAAGTCCCGATCTATGCATGAATCTCATGAACACCTTTGTAGTACATGTATTATATAACAATAACACTTTTTTTAGGCACATGTTAAAAATTATGAATAGGTTTACTTTAACTTCATTATGTGATAGTGAGTTATTGTAGGCCTACTGCTATTTGTGAGTCATGTGTACTTCAGAATATTTTTTGTCTGCTTCAGATGAAAACTTTTGAAATATTGTTCCATAAAGCCTGCATTTCCATTTAAAGTCATGCTACTTTTATAACATTCTTTGGACATGTTTAGGATGATCCACACAGTGCACTCAATGATGTTCTTATTAAAATGTTATGTGCTTCAGGCCTCACTGTATAGTTTTCTTTGTTTTCTTGCCAGGCAAATCTATTATTCTCTTGGTACATTAGGCTGCAACCTTGACCCATCCCTCAATCCTTGCTCCTATGGTTATTTCCATTGCAAACTTCAGTGGCTCTTGTATCCATCAGAATATTTTTATGTCTCACCATGGCCTACAGAAGGGGGTGATTATGGGGTTCCCATTAGCCTTGACCTTGTACTTAGACTGCAACCCCATTTTATTTTCCTTTCCTCTCTGTCAGATAGAAGTTCCCCTTCAAGAAAAATCAGCCATTGAGATAGATAGGAGGCTTTGGTTAACAAAAAGCAGATGCACCACTAAATTCTCTTCTGAGAGGATCTTCCTCCTACCATAGCAATCCTGAGTTTAGAAGCCCGTGGTATTGTGCAAGATCCATTCTTTATGCATACTCTAGCATACAGAAACAAGTGTTATCCAAGTCTCAAGTTCACTTTCCTGGTTGGCTTAGCACTAACTGGCTAACAGTGACAAAACAGAGTGCCCTACCAGCACTATAATTGCACGTGGATACTGACATTTTAAATTAATGTCCTCCAAGTTACTGAACAGTGGATTTGTTATGCTTCTATTTGCTTTTTAAGTCTTTTGAAAACTTTGCATAGTTATCTGCATGAGAGATTGGGTGGTCTGCTGCTGAGAACTATGAACTTGGTAGTGAGGAAATGGAATTAATAAAGATCATGAAAATTCTGTTGTAAAATGTATGTCACTAAATTTTGACACATTACCTACATCTGCTTATATAGAACAATATTTTTAGCATAATAGTAAAAGTACTGTAGTTTATTTGGTAAAGATATTTAACTCAATGAGATCTTGCTGTTATGGTCAGCATTAAATATCTGATGGAAAGCAAGAGGTAACTCCAGATTTATACGAGAATTATTGAGCTAGGGAAATAGTCAGGTGGGAGTTAATCATTTGAAACCCTAAAATAATGCTTCCGGAACTTTGCCTGTTTTAAAGAGATGACAATGATCACTGCATATGGGGCAATATACCATGTAAAGATCATGTTTTATCAAACAGGAATGGTCTGACAATTCCTAAATGAAATTCAATCCAACTTCTTACTCTTCAAGGTCAGACAGCTTCCCAGCATCCATGTCCTCCTGTGACAGGCCTGACATAATAACAGCAGGAGAAAGTTATCATCTCCAAGACTGTCTTGGCTCTCGAGAAAGCAAGGGAGACCTCTCTCT
This sequence comes from Cygnus olor, assembly GCF_009769625.2. Classification (NCBI taxonomy): domain Eukaryota; kingdom Metazoa; phylum Chordata; class Aves; order Anseriformes; family Anatidae; genus Cygnus; species Cygnus olor. The sequence goes on along the minus strand of NC_049198.1, from coordinate 42,587,020 downwards.
GTTGAATAAACCTAATAGGATTATTCCCTCTGCCAGTACTTAATCAAACGAGGACCTCTTACTCTAATTAGGGCCTCTTTATGTTCAGGAGGACCACTTTGATGAAGAAACATCTATTAAAAATGTAAAAACTCAATACCCTTGTCCTGGGGGAAATGGGGAATGGGGAAAGGAAACAAGATGAATACCAACAGAAGAGAAAAGAGTTTGGGGATGTGAGGAACACAGAGGGTGAACAGGAATTTGGAAAAAAAGCAAAATGGTCAAGACCAGGCATTAGGGAATGAATCTATTCCATTATTTTACAATCAATCTATTATAAAGCATCTCCAAGAAGCAACCAAAGAAGAAAGAAAGAAAGAAAGAAAGAAAGAAAGAAAGAAAGAAAGAAAGAAAGAAAGAGAGAGAAAGAGAAAAAGAGAGAAAGAAGGAAAAAAGGAAAGAAGGAAAGAAAGAAAGAAGGAAAGAAAGAAGGAAGGAAAGAAGGAAAGAAGGAAAGAAAGAAGGAAAGAAAGAAGGAAGGAAGGAAGGAAGGAAGGAAGGAAGGAAGGAAGGAAGGAAGAGAAAGAAAAAGAAAGACAGAAAGAAAGAAAGAAAGAAAGACAGAAAGAAAGAAAGAAAGAAAAAGAAAGAAAGAAAGAAAGAAAGAAAGAAAGAAAGAGAAAGAAAGAAAGAAAAAGAAAGAAAGAAAGAAAAGAAGAAAAGAAAAGAAAAGAAAAAAGAAAAAAGGTAAGGAAAGGAGCAAAAAGGAAAGGAAAGGAAAGGACACGAAAGGAGCGGAAAGGTAAGGAAAGGAGCAAAAAGGAAAGGAAAGGAGCAAAAAGGAAAGGAAAGGAAAGGAAAGGAAAGGAAAGGAAAGGAAAGGAAAGGAAAGGAAAGGAAAGGAAAAGAACATGTTCTGCTCATTACTGCACATCTGCACATTACTGATGTTTTGAAAAACCCTTGATTCTGTATCACGCAAAAGTACTGAACATTTTCACAAAATTGAACTGTTTTAAGGAAGAAAAGTTGAAATGAAAAATTTTTGTTTTCCAGCAAAACAAAACAGCCTGGTGCTCCCAAAAGATTTCAGTTTGAATGGAAATTTAAAACATTTTGTGCTCAATTAATTAAAAATAAAATGTGACTGACATTAAACACATTCTACAGCGTTATTTTTTGATACTGTGCATCTTTGAAACTGGTTCTGAAGTGAAGCAACAACCTACAAAGTTTTCTTAAGAAAAATATGAGCAGTATCTACAGCAGGAGACCCCAGGAAGTAGAGGGGAGAATTATGCTTTTTTTTTTTTTTATGCTTTTTGTATCTTCCTGCAGACAGTGGCATCTCCTTGAATACGAGGGAGCCCAACATCCAGGGGATTCCCTGCATGCTTCAGGTCCTGGCCAGCATGGCAGAGTGAGGGACACACCACTACTCCCTGAATCATTTCTGCTATCACTTCCAGAAGGAATTCCTGGAGGAACTGTTCCTCTGTCCAAAAGTGCTCCATGTACAACTCAGATACTGAAGATCTGTGCTGAGGGAAAGCTTGTTTTACAGAGATTCAAGAGGGAAAAACAAGTAAACAATGCTTCACACAAGATCAATAAACCATGTCTTAAAACAACTGGAACCCAGATAAGGCACTAAAACATACTATAGGGACCAAAATACATTGGTAAGGGGATGGATTATCTGACGCATGAAAAAAAAACAAGCAACAGCAAAATGATTAATAGGCAAGTCTTTCTGAAATTTCTTTGGGCAGATTCTATCCATGGAAAGTGAAATGCTGGGAAAAAGCAATCAGTACTTATTTAAAAAAAATCAAAGTGTGAAATAGCACCAGTCAATGTACTATTAAGATACCTAGACTGTTTTCTTTAACAGATTAAGTATTTTAGCGTGTATACATCACAACAGAATTAATGATTCTAAGAATCTCTGGCTGTCGCATTGCATTGTTTATCCAGAAACACCACAAAACATTTATAGTTCCTGTTCAGCAGTATAAAATACACACACCTCTGACTGAAATATTGTCAACGCAGGACAAAATATTGCAAGTGTTTAACAGAGAAATTTAAAAACACACATACACACAAAATTGACTAGGCCAAGAAATTAAGAAAAACACCATTCCAAAAGAAACCTGATGCTCTACAGGAGGGGAGAGCATGTCTCTCATCATTGCAGCTGGAATCTAGCAGAGCCCTGCCTTCTGTAACCATGAGAATGCATCCTTCTGTCCAAGCAGCATCTTTTCTGTAAGTCATGTTCTACCATGTGCTGCAAGCTAGCTGCAGCAGAAAAAAAATCTCTTTATCTTCATCTGATTTAATGCTCCCCTCTCTTTCCTCTAACTCTTGTTCTCCAGCTGAATGTCACCATGATATCTGACCTATTATCAAATGCAAAAAATTGAGAGGGTCTTCCTAACTTTTGTCCCTGTTCCTGGACAACAGAAAATTAGGGGTTTTCCAATCTCTGCAGCTAAAAGCTAAAAGCTAAAAGCTGCAGAGCTCATCTGTAAGACAGCAGAGGTGCATGCCCCGTGAGGTACCCTCCCTTAGCAGGCACGCCACTGCCAGAGCAAGTGCCAGCTATCCTTCAGCTCCCTCCAGCTGTAGTCAAATGCCTGTGACTCCATTTCTCCCTGGTCTGCCATGCAGCCGGGGCACCCCTACCACTGCTCACTTTTGCAAACACTGCCTGCCACAGCAGCTCTGGCCCTGCATACTAATTGGCACATGTAATGATTTTCTCTTGCTCTCCCTCCTGTCTCTTCCCGAGCTGCCGTCTGGGAGCAGAGGAGCCTGGCTGCCATGGAAACTGAGCATCCAAAAGCCCCAAACCTGCCTACCAACCTTTGGAGAAAATTCCAGTGGTGAAGCTCAAAAAGGGGATGCTTGTGGGGGTATAAAGGCAGAGGAGTGGGAAGGAATCATGCTGACCTAGGTGGGAACAAGGCTGAGCTGTTCTGCCAAGAAACCATGGAAAATGACTGTGTAGTGGGCACAAGTAAAAAAGATATTTAGGGCAAAAAGAGATTAACCTTCTATAACATACATTTTTATTCAAAATGTTTCAAATTTTTCAACCCCCTCTACCCCATGCATTTATAGTATGGATCAAATACCCAAAATGAGTGTGCACAGGCTACATCATCAGGGGGGTTTTGAAAACCCCAGATACGACTTTCACATTTGAAGGACTGTTTGTAGCTATCAAAGTGCTGTTTACAATAAGCAAAAGGTTCAAAGGGGCTTCAGGTCCTCCAGAACACAAGCTGGCAGAGGCCAAACCCCTGCCTAGGCAATAAGGCTGTGATCCCGTGCCCAGGCTTTCAGTCCTGCCTCTCTTTCCCAGGCTAGCAGTGGGACTGCAGTCACATGGAAATGCAGCCTTTGTGGTACTGTCTGTGTGCGTTGTTGCTTTTTCTGGGCAGGCACATAATTCAACTTCAGCACCGTGCTCAGAAATATTCTGGACCCTGCTTTCTGGCTGTGTGGCAATGGGAACTGCGCTTTTGTCCTCAGTTCTGCCTCCTCGGGATATCTGGGCTTGTAAGGGGGAAAAGTGTACACTTAAAATTGAGTTAGTACCCAAATCTCAGCTTTTGAAGGACACCTTCACTCGGTCCCAGACTACTTGTAAGCTTTAAGGCCACTAATGGAGTATCTCCTTGGATATCATTTTTTCTAAGCAAAGTTCCCCATGATATAATTTATTCATGCATGGAGCCCTCAGAAGGTCAATAAAACTGGCGTGCTCCCAAAAATACACCAACAAACAAAGCAAGGAAAAAAACAAAACACTGTTCTTTTAGTGGAACACTGAGAAAATTTTAGACTGGGTCAGCACATTTCTAAAGACTAGATGGAGCTGATTATGTCCCAGGCAGACCCTCTCATGAAAAGGACATAACAAACGTTTAAAGTCTCATTCTCTATCCCAGCAAATTGAACAACCAGCTTAATGTTGGGAATTCAATTCAGATCCAAGTCAGAATGTGGCTTGCCATCAAGCAGTACAAAATGTTGAAGCTGAAGTAACCAAGATAACTAAAAAAGGCCCTGTTTGGTATTCCTGGGAGGTAGGGAGAGGTCCACTGCAGGGAAGCACAATGAGCCAGGTTTGGGGCTTGACAGCTAAGGACAGTCCAACCTTCTTCCCATAATGACACTTCCTTGTTAGCTATGACCAGCAAAAGGAGACTTGTGCTTGGATTTTCACAATCTAGGTACTTTGTTTATGTTGTGTTGTACCTGATCTTGCAGTTACAGAGCTAGAATTCCCCCTGACTTACAAAGGACAAGGACTGGACCATTTAAATTTCAATACACTAGATCGGTCACACATGAACTGTTACTGCAGCACAGATTGGTGCATAAAAGATCAAGGAGTGCAGAAATGGTGTTTGTGAGTCACTTTCAAGAATACAATGCAACCCAAGAGGGAATACTATTTTACAGAATTTGCAGCATACGTGTAAGCCTTCTCTCTCAATAAATCAAGTTACAGTGATTTTATTAAATAACATTTGAAACAGAAAGTGCTAGAGGATTTAAAAAATGAAAAAGATTTTTTTTTTTTTTTTCAAGGAAAAGAGTATTTGGTGGTTAATGTTACCAGGACCAAATGGCATTCACCAAAATCTGAAGGTATGCAGGTGGGAAAACTGCAGGTGTATGGCTATCATTATAAAGAACAACTGTACCAGAGAGCTAATGCATTACACATGGATAAAAACTGACTGTCTGCATCTTTCTGAGCAGAGTGGGAAACAAAAGCTTCTTTAGAAAGTGATTCCTTCCTACCAGCCAAGGAGTGGCACAAACACTAAACATCTAAATTCATCTAAACAAAGGTGATCCAGCAGGCACATGTGCATTTTCAAAACAGCTGTGATAAGGCTCTACATCAAAAATTATTACATAAACTAAGCTTCTGCAAGGTTTAGGTAAGGTCTTTCTATAGACTGACTGGTTAAAGGAAAAAAAAAAAAAAAAAGAGCAGGACTTGAAGGTCACTTCTCAAGACAGAGAGGTGACAGTAGTGAAGTACCCTCTAGAGGTCAATGCCAGGACCAGCTACATTCAACATCTTAAACAGTGGGCTGGAGATGGGAGGGTACTTCTGCTTAATCCAATTTTGTGGGTGATACTAAGCTCTCAGAGAGGCTTTATTAGGAATGATATTGCAAAACAGAGAGAGTAGGCAGTAGGTGAGCTTCAATGCTGATAACTACATGTGTGATAAACAGCTGTAGTAACCTAGTAACCTGTATTTATACTCGGAACTGGCAGCTACAGCTCAGGCTGGAGATCTTGGAGCTAGCTCTAAGAACTCAGTGAGCAGCAGCAGTCAGGAAAATCCAAGACACTGAGTATCATCAGCACAGGTACTAACAACAAGGTGTAAGTGCATAATTCTGCTGTGTGCCATTCTGCTGTCCACAGCTCAAAGAGGATATAATGTGTTGAAGAGGCACAGAAAAAGGGAGCAAAAATGCTAAAGTTGAGGCTCATAAAATCAGGAAAGTGATGGATAAAGCAACAACAACTGAAGTACTGTTATTACCAAATTCTGAAATACTGTAACAAGAGGACACTCCATGAAATTAGTAGGATATAAGTTAAAAAAAGATAGTAGGACATAAGTTAAAAAAAGATAAAGTACTTTTTTACATAATGGATAGTAAACTTATGGAACTTGCTATCACAGTTGTGAAGACAGACAGTATCAGTAGGTTCAAAAACGAATTAGACAAATTCATGAACAATTGGTCCATAAACATAGTAACAGGAACTGGAGGGAACGTACCTAACATCCCTAATACACATATTATAGATTCTAGAACAGTAAAATTAAATGCCCACAAAAAGTGTCCCATGATTTCCCTAAAGAACATATCCTACAACCATGTCATTGACAGAATACTGGGCTAAGTAGACTATGTGCTGTGACCTCATGATACTCACAACACCTTTCTTACATTAACCAATGATATAACCAGCAATCACTTACGGGCTTAGGATACTTAATTTCAGACAGTGAAACACTTTCATAACTTAATACCTTGGGGGGGGAGGGATGGGGAAGAGAAAAACAATTTAATTTCAAAATAAATCAGAAACACATCTTTAAGAAATAAGTATGTACATAAGGCATTTTCATTCTTGGTGTTTTCATTCTGTTACAGTTTTAACCATGGCATATCTTGGAGCTTTTCTGTAGTCAATCCAGAAGCCATCTCTTGCCTCTGTATTTCCAATGACTGAACTGGGACAACTGGGAAGGGTAAACTTTGCAATTATTAGACATGGGCTACATAGAAAAGTAGCTCGTCATAATTTTCTCTTTCTAGTATCACTTTGGAGAGACTGCAGATCGCTTAAAAGCAAGTGATTTATGCTTAAGAACCTCCATTTTTTTGAAAGGCTGGAGTCTCATGTGGGTATTGAGTTTGCTTGGGCAGGTCAGACAGTCAGGACAACATCTGCCTCATCAGAGGAAATCAGGCCAGAATGGGGTGTCCTGTTTACCTATGAGATGTCTCAATTTGAAGATGGCCCAGTTTGCTTCTCATTTTCCATGCTTCTTCTCATGTACCATGTGCATTTCACATTAGAATGACTGAGTTAAACCTTCCATTTGGTAGGGAAATGTGGAAAAATCTCCCCTACATATTGAATTAAAATGTAATGGAGTGTATGAAGATCTTTGGCATTTCATAGCAAGAACTGAAGGTGCTGGAATCTTGAGCAGACAAACATAGATATATTCATTCCAGAGTGAAAGATTCTGACAATTGCCAGCTCCGTCAGCACTCCAAACGTGCATTACGGAAAACAATTTTAATTACACGAATTAATAATATTTTTTTTCCACAGGACCTCTGTTTAATTCTGTATATTTGCTAGACTGTACTCAGGATACAAAGGAACAGTTCAATGTTGTTTCTTAATCTCATCACTCAAGTGTGTGGCCACTTGCCTGAGTTCTTCCACATCTAATTTTATGCAAACACAACAGTTCCTTGCAACGTGTCATCAATAGGACTTGACCCTGGAAGGTTTAGAACTGCAGCAGAGCCAACTGGTTCCTCAGCTATCCTACTAACTATACTATCTCCTATACTAGAAGAATGTAGAATAGGTCAGCACTGAGACCAAACACTGGCATAGTCATCACAGCAAACCTAATCATGTTGCCTCTTTGCTGACTTTCATGAGAAAGCACACATCCATTCCATTTTGGTGCATGTGGGATCTCCAGCAGGAGCATAAGCTGCTTTGGGAGGAATAAAATGGCAAATCTGTGGTGGAAGGGAACGTAGCCGATGTTACCTACTACTGATGTAGGAGACAAGCTCTTCCGAGTAGTGTCCTAGAATGGCTTGAGCAATCATGCAATCCCAAGCAGTGTACTGGAGAAGGTTAGGAGGACCTTTAACATTGATAAGTGTTTAGCAAACCACCCCCAGGAGAATAATGTACAAATCTGGGTATGCACATGCCTCTGCTCTTTTATGCACATGGAGGAACCAATTCTAGTGTTTACAAATCAAAACTTATTGAAAGCAAGTAATATCTGTGTCTTTTAATTTCAGGACCTCAGTATGACACACTGGAAACTGTACTGATGAGCATTTTTTCTACAAAGCAGAAGAAAGTGTTGAGGTGAAGGCTGAAAATTGCAACTTATTAGTCGAATGCCAGAAAAATTCTGGAAGGAGAAGCAAATTTTTTTTTTGTTTTGTTTGTGTTTCATGGGGGTGGGGGATTTGCCATTCAGAGGGTAGTAATTTTTAAATAGTTCCCTGGTAATAACTATAATTTAACCTGTCTGTCCCCAGAAGTCTCCAGACTCCTTTTAAATTCTGAGTAGTTACTCTATAAAAGGCAGGGGATCATCCTATATAATTAAAATTACAGCTGCAGAGAGATACTCTCCGAGATTTCATAGTGGAACAAAAGCTCCACTGCCACCTTGGGACGTGTGTTTCCTGCCACTCAAGGTTCCCACTGCTTGCAATGGAGAGCAAGACTAGACCAACACACCCAGACACCTACTAGAAATCAAGCAACTGATCTCAGTGCTGTTCAACCTGGTCCAGGCTCAGCAACAGAAGAAAGGATGAAAACAGTAAGTGAAATTTAAGGCAACATCCACTGGTCCCTTTCTAATAGAATACCCTTTATTCTAGGTGGTGCAGGGAAACAGGGAGTGAGACAGAAGTACTACTCACATTTTGAGAATAACAGATAGAGGTTTGCTTTATTACATCCTCTGCCATTCTGTCCAAGATGGGAATTAGCCTTTGTCCAGTTTAGCCATCTATACTCAGGAAGACTTGCAGATGGGTGTTCTGATTGTCATACCAGTGCTGAACTGCTGCTAGCTTCATCATCAGATTGGGGATCTCCAGAACTTGAAAACTCCAGGCACTGGCTAAGGCTATAATGGTTTTGTGCTCTCTGTGGAAGTATTTTGGAGCAAAGCAAATAAAATGTAATGATGAGTGTGATGAATTTGCTATACATTAAAACTCTAGTGAGAACCTGGTATAAACCAGCATGGAAGCCCCCACTTGCATGCAAAGATGTAACTTTTTGATCTAAGAAACCTTCACTGAACCAGCAAGGGTCATAGTAAACCTTGTCACAGACATGCTACTCATGTTTTTGAGATGGCCATGGGGGAAGATGGTAAGTTCAAGTTGTTGCCTGTCTTGAACGAAATGAAGATGTGAAGAAAATAGAAGGAAGATATAGAGGGAGCACAAGAAGAACTATTTGCTTGTATTCATCCTTTAATATCTTCTCCTGACTTCACCTTATGATAAACAGAGGACACTGGGAAAAGACAATGACAAATAAATATTTGCTCATCTTATGGTCGGACAAAAGCATTAGTGAAACTAGAACCCAACCTCCCTACAATTTTGAAGGTTAAAGTCTAATAAACACTGATCAAAGTAAAGTGAGGAGAGACTGCATGCAAAATTAAAAAATCATATTTTCCCAAAGTCATAGAGAGGATACAAGGTCTGACCTGATTTTTGTTGTGTGTGTGGTTTTGTCAGCAGAGAGAGAAACTAAAAAGTTACTAGAGTTGCATAGCTATTGACAATTATTTTGATGAACCAGAAATATTTTCTCCTCAAAATTCTTTTCTTGCCGTAAAACATCAGCCACTGTAAGATTTCACAAATGCTTGTAACTCTTCTTGGTATATTGTGTACAAACCAAAGATGGGGTGAACTGATTCAGATTTCAGACTTTTATAAATTGCTCAGTACCACTTTAAAACAACAATTTCCTCCCTGGATCATAGGGTGTCCAGGAGCCTCACTCCCTTGATGGTTAGAAACCATCTCTAATTCTAATCTCTTTCTTAAATTCCTTCATGGCCAGCTTATGATTATTTATTCCTTTGGAAACATCATCCTTCAAATATTTTTTCTTCCCTGATGTTTATCTACATTTCTGATGCATTCATATAGCACAGTTGTCTTAGACTCTCCTTCAACAAACACTAAGCAGGAGCGTCTGGTACTTCAGTTTGGAGAGGTATTCTGTCCTCTCAAAACCCAGGAAAATGGTTTATGGATACTTCAGGAGTATGGATATTTCTTGCTGAGACTAGCAAGAGTAGGAGTAGGACCTTCTCTTTGGGCAGCAGTGCTAATTTATGCTACTTAAATTATTTCCTGAACTCTTAGTCTCTTGTCATGAAATAGGCTCTCCATTTCTCTCATTCTTCTAGGATATCTTTTTTATGTATGCTCCAGGTCTAGCTTTCATATTCTCAGTCCCATTAGCCACTTTGCCTATATCTTTGTATTCATCACTGTCCTTTCAAGACCTGATGTTAAAAATTAATTTTGCTTCCAGGCCAAACTACCTCTCCTTAACACATCATCATGTCTGTAGTGGTGCCACTTTCCTTCTTATTCTCTTTACAGTTGTGGGGTCTTCTCTTGTTTATTTTAATATCCTTTTCAAATTCAATCCCAAATGCTTCTTGGCACTTTTCACTGTATCCCTGTAGGTCTTAGCTTTATTTCTCTATTAGCCTTTCCTTCTTGTATCTTTTCACTTACTCCCAGCGTCCGTTGGGAGATGAAATCACAGGTAGTTCTGTAACCTATTGCTTTCTAACTCCTCTTCTGATTTAGGGACACAAATTCCAACTACTTTTTGCACTTTTTATTAAAGCAAATCCACTTTTCCCCTCTACATAAATTGATCCTAACAACTAGTTCCAGCCTTTTCTCAGAGTTGACCCTCTGAAGCAGTAGACCAGTAAGAAAACAGGGACTTCCAAAATTTTGAGGTTACAATTATTCGAAAATCAGGAGTTCTGAGAATCTCAGATGGTTTTAAAATCCATCGTTACCTCTCTGAGTTTGCTGCTTTTTGTCTTAAAAAGTATCTATTAAAGTGTTGTAAAATATTGCCATATTAAAAGGGGAAAAAAATCAGGAAATAAACATTAGATTTATGCACATATTTTTGCTTGTGTTAATTAACATGATGTTGTTTTCCATATCCCTAATGACAAAACCAAGCACATATAAACACAAGCCAACTATACAGCAGCTAACTTGGGCATTGTGAGTAGCACACACAGAGAAGTGTACGCCCCAGAAAAGGAGTATTCACTCTGCTTCTGGCTAGCTTTGCAGCCTGCATCAAGCTCATGTCACAGCTTTGGAGCCAGCAGTGTCTGCAAAGTAGTCATACCTGCAGTCTCAGGTTGTGTGGTGGAGCTGCATAAACCTGTCTGTGACACTCCTTTTTATTTCCTAGCTTATGCAATTTTAGCTATGCTTAAGCTATATTTGAAGGGCTTCTCACTGCATGTAGTACAGCTTTATCTGCTGTGCAACCTTCAATTTCCTCCTCTCCTACTTTGTGTTTTATTCTACTAATGAAAGCTGACCGTGACAGAAAACAAGAGGGTTAATATTGCATAATAGGGAAGCATATACAAGCTGGCTCAGATCCAAAACCACCATTTAGTCCCTCTCCAAACCGCCATGGAAACATTTGTTGTTCAAAACTGTATGTTCCTCCAGGCATGACTGATGTAAAATATCGCAACTCTGTGTCTATGCGAACAGGTAGGAGTTGTACAAGGTGCATCTTTCAATCACTTTCAACAGAATTCCCCCCTGCAGAAAATTACAATATTAGGCCTGTATATCTTAAATATCTTGTAAGCTTTATGTTGTAGATTCAAGTAGTATCTGTTGGCTTTCCGCTGAGGGGCAAATTCTACTCACTGTGCATTGGCACCGAGATTTATTTTAACATGGTTACGTTTTTCCCACACAATTACTCAACACTACATTTTTTTTATGTGAAAAAGGCTGATATGGCATGTGACACAAGTCCTAGAATATGTGAGGATACTCAAGGAGCATGGAAAAATCATTTGACTGAAAAATGCTAAATTCCATTTTTCATTGGTGCTTTCAGTGCAGAAGACGACAAGACATGTTGCCAAAATTATGACATGAAATATTTAGCTCTATTTTGATCTCTCTTTTTTTCTCTGTGTCTTGTTTTGCTAAAGATGATTTAAAACTCTGCTTGCTGAATCCAAAAAACAAACAGCTCATGCATATGACAGGGTGCCAAGAATGCAGGACCCTGCCCTTCGCTTAGCTCACAAGCAAGAAAAATCTCCTACAATGATACTGCCAGCCAGCTATGCTGCACTAAATCTCACCATCAGAAAATAGCACTGGCAGCATAATCAGATGCAAAAGGACTGTATGCAAAGCAGTAACTTGCAAAGAGCCCAGCCTATCAGTTATCCTTTCAAAGTGACTTGGTAGTGACAGGCATCTGGTATATCAATTGGGAAAGAAGGAAAGAATCTATATTCTCCAGGTTAACATCACAGTTTTATTTTGTGGGATAAGCTGAGGCAGTGTAAGAAAGGTAGATGACAAAAACAATATGGCAAATGATTTGTAATCATCATGTCTGTCATTTGTTTCCTCCTTTTTTTTTTTTTTTTTTGGCTGTATATTTATACTGGCAGCGAAACAATTGCAAGATTGATGTGTTATCAAAGAATAAAAGAATATCTGGCAATATTTTTAATGAACAGTTCTTTATCTTCCAAACATTCTATCAAAAAAAAAAAAAAAAAAAAAAAACAAAAAAAAAAAAAAACAGGAAAAGAAAATAAGAGTAAATTCTTTGCCATGACAAAATTTCATCCTTTCTGTGTATAACATTAAATCTAGATTTATAGGAACTTAATCTTGCATGTTATAAAGTAGTTTGAAGGCATCCCTTCATACACATACCTTGGAGTGGACAAAATGATGTTATAAAAAGATCTAATAAGGGAGAATAAGACTCCACCATATTTTACATAACATTTGAAAAACAAAACAAAACAAAGAAACACCCCTCTCTCTCTCCCCTCAACCTATGTTTCCAGCAAGTCATTTATTTGCTTCACATTGCGGCATGCATGGATTGGATCACAGGCTGATGTTGTGATTTTTTTCCCTTTTAGATATAACAATGAACAAACAAGTAAACCAGATGTAATGCCATTAAAAAGTTACAGTTAGTAAGGATAAAGGTAAAAGTCCTTTCCCCAGTGATGTCAGTTCCAGTTTTCCCAGTGAACTGGAGCTGGACAAGTTTTCAGTCTCTGAATATGTATGAATATGTCTTTCTTTCTTCCATAAAAATTGTACGGGCTACAAAACTAACTACTTAGACCATATTCATTTTCAATAGCAACAACAACAACAAAAAAAAAAGTATTTTGTGGTTAAAAGCATCTCGATCCCTTTACTACATTTTATTTTCACTACGTACTCATTTATTAAAGAGGCTCATTATTTTTGTAGATGTAGTTTTGCAGTCTTTTATTCTATTATTAAAAGTCTTGCACTACAGCTCTTCCTTATGGTCATGGCTTCTAATCATGTGATTATGTGATTAATTGAGGTGACATTTGTTTAAGAATGTACACTTCCAGGCCTTGCAGTTGTGGAGAAAATCTTGAGTACAGCTATGTAGTACATGGGACTGAAGTAGGGTTTCATGAGACATCAGGACTCACATCAAGTGACTATACTTTTAGCTTTTTCCAAAGTGTATCCACCTCTACCTTGAAAGCAGCTGGGCTTTATGCTCCTGCTGAAAGGGTGCTTTCAGACTTAATTCTTATATTTACAAAATTCGCATTTATACTCTCAATCAAGCCAGTGCATACCTATTTGTTTCTGAGTCAGCAAAACAGACCTTTTGCTTGAACAGCTCTTTAACACCAATGAATATTTTACTCCAATACATTTCTCATTCACAATTCTTGCCCTTAGAAAAATGGCCAAAAAAAAAAAAAAAAAAAGATACTTTATGGATTTTAGCACTTGTTTATTTGTTTAAGTGAAAGAATTTAAGTTGTTCTACTGAATTGGTGGATATGGAAGTAATTGTACTAATGTCTCTTCTAATAATTAGAGTTAGCAATATTTACCACTGCTGGTATGGAAAAAAAAATCAGAGCATGTATTTTCTGTAATAGTGCTTAAAATGGTTTTGTCTCATCTACATCAGCAAGGATAAAGATTTATAAAGATTATTGCTGACGATTCATTAGTTTCCTTCAAAAATTGGGGCTACAACTTTACTGTTTTTCATGACTCAATTCTGTATAAGGTGGCTTAGCCAAACTCCTCAGAAGCAAAATTAATCTCAAAAAGTGTCCTGACTTCATATGGTTAGCTACCAATTTAGATCAGTTTCAACAAGTATTGGAGTTCCTGGTCACATTATACAGATGAGAATATAGCTCCTTGACCAAAACCACACTCAAGTAGTCTTTCCTCATAATTGCCACAAAGGTGAAAAAATACCACAGGAAATTAAAAGTGTGATTATTCTAGGTCAAACTAAGTGTCAAAATACAATTTAAAGGCTAACTACATTCATCAGCAAAGAGAACAGATGCAACTCATGCCAACTTATACATTTCCTTAGGCCCATCCACTCACCACATCAAACCTCTAACCAACATAAATACACATTGGGGAATAGCTTGAGAACAGACAAGATAACTTTTATGTATCGCCAGAGAACAACACAAGGATGCAAGACTAAATAAGGAAATAGTTTTCAAAACTTCATTTGTATCACTTCTTATGCAAGCCCAGAGAGAGGTACCAAACTCTGTCTGACCAGAATCAATGGATCCGATTCTGCACCCAAACCACAGGCAGGAGACATTGCTGTTGCAAAATCAAGCCCAGGATGACATGTACAGGAAAAAAGGAATATGAACTGTTTGCGTATCAAATTTAATGCAAGCTTTTCAAATAAACAAAGGCTGGATAGCAGCTTTGCAAGGATACTGTTCACTGGCAAGTAAATAGTAACTTTTAGAAGTAAATTCAAAAGTATTGAAGTAGAAATTTTTCTTGAAAGCATTTCTCTGCACTGGGAAGAACAAAGTTACTTCCCACTTGTGGCTTTTCTTCTGCAGATCTGTTTACCCATCTGATGGAGACACAAGCATTCCAGTCAACATAAGCATTGCTAATTTATTTTTTTAAAATCAACCCCTGATATCAGATGCATTTCCCCTCACTTATCATAAAGCAGGCCTTCATCTAATCCTAAAAGTTTTGTCAAGCTGGAGGCTTGACAGCATTTTGTAAGTGTTTTGGCTCCATATGTAAGAATATATTAATGCAAAGCCAAGTTATCGCTGAAGTTTAAGTACAAGTTCCTGGGCCTGCCAGATGCAAAATCATCTCAGTTTTGAGGTCCTCACCTTTTGGCAAACCTGAAAACTGTCCTGACAACCTCTCAAAAACTTCAATACTCTTCATGATGTCTGATATTAAAACAGGCTTCAGAAAGGTACATGGGTTACAACTATATAAGAAACCTAGAGCATGCTCACATCACGTCTCTGTCACCAATGCCAACAGGCTCAGACTGACCTATTTCAAACAGCTGAGGGACCCAGAAGGTAGTGGAGACCTAAGCAACCTGCAGTCCAACACATTGATTCCCTTCTTCGCTATTTCCACTCACCATCAGTTGCTCTTTCCTATGTGTGCACCAATCTACAGAGCCATATTTGCAGGCTCCACTCTGTATTACTAGCTGATACTGTCCTCATCTTCTTGATCCATTCTGTTACATATAGTATTTCAGCCTAATTATCTAACTCTTCCTTTCTGTGCTTCCTGAGTTCTGTATGCCAAGAGAGTGCCAATTGTCCTCTGGACCCAGGAAAAAAATGCATGTTTAGGAAAACTGCCTAGCAACTGCTTTCCTTTCTGCAAGGAGGGAGCCTATTAGCATAAGAAAATCTTCCAGCTGGAAGCCAGCAAAGACTCTGCTGGGAGGCGAATCTGTGACCAGTCCTCAAAGGAGAACTCAGCTTAGCCCTGCTCCCTCTGGGTGGCCTTTCTGTGCTGACCCCACCATCAGCAGGGGCAGCGGCGCAGCCGCACAAGGTGCGCCAGTGCTCTGCTGCAGCCAGGAGCTGCCGCTCCACTTTCTGGGTCTGCTCACAGTGTTCCCAGAGAGCTTTTTCTCATTTTGTTCCCACTTCTTCTCCTCACAGTGTGCATCACACATCACAGCCAACAGCTTCAGCTGCTAACCTTTGGAGTTCTGTCATTTGCTTTGCAGATTTCCTGCCAAAAGTGACTGACTGTAGCACTGTTACTGTATCTCTTTTTCCAGATATTTACAAATGCTTCCTTACCACAATTGCAGAATGACATTAGTAGTCCGCACAAGGAGTTAGCCCGTGAAGGAAGACTACAGAACTCACTTCACCATTTCTCTTGTTATTCTATGCCTGTTCTCTAGAAAATGCTGCCTGTAAACTCACTCTCTAAAACCCTGTGCTAAACACTGGCTCTTGGTAAAATCATAGGAGCAAGTCCCCACTAATCATCAAACTATGATCCGGCAAATTGTGAATGGGGTTGGGATTAAGGACATGGCCCTCTTATGTGACAAACATCTCAGCAGCAGCCAAATCTTTCCAGCACCTGCAAAGATGGCTTTGTAGGGCTGCACTGCTACTTAATGGATTACAGTTCTGCAAAGCTCTACAAATTGCAGTTCGTAAAGCTAATTTCAATGTGTGATTCAGTGCTTTCCTGCAATTTATATCCATATGTGTGGTTATTTTTAAGAATGATTCAGTTTTGTATATATAATTTTAAAAGGACTTTTAAAGTTAATGAGCATCTGTGCTAAGAGCCCCTTAACAGAAAAGCTTGTGTCAGCCACCAGTGATGCTGACTGTGTAAACTTCCTGCTGTTCTATAGGCATGCATATGGATCCTAAGGCTCTTACCTCCTGCATACATCAGGAATAACCCTCCTGAAATCCACAGAATAAAAATGACTTAGAAATGGAGTGGACAAAACCAGAATTTCCATCTATTTGAAAACTGTAATATCTGCTTTATAATCAAAGTGAGAGCAAACCATAAATTCTCAAAGCTTTTAACAGAAGCAAACAGAGGGAAAATTTCTAAACTCTTTGATTAAGATTGTGATTGGCATACACTCAGAACTTTCAGCAATAGTGTAGGTCAACAGAATTTCTGTATCTCATAGTGTAATTTTCTAGGTACTGGTTCCTGCCTGAACATCTTTTCTCAAGACAAACTAGTTTTTAATGACTATTTCTTGATATTCTGCATAAGAACCATGTTGGTGTAAATCCATCAGGGACAGATTTTCAAAGGAAAGGACTGGTCACAAAAGCAAGCCGACTATGCTCTAGCTTTTCTTTCAGTCAGCTCCATTTTTCAGCCTTGTCATTATATTCTTCTGGTTTTGCCCTCGTTGGTCTCACAGACTGAAGGACAATGTGCTCCAGGAATGGTGGAATTTGTTTCCTAGTTGCACATTTCATGTGAGAGAGGTCTTAAAATGTGGCAAAACAAAGTATACCACAACCTCTCAGTGAAAAAACTCATTTTCTGTATTACTGTCTTGTCAATAATGCTGCAAGATGGAGCTTAGTAAGAACTTGCTGTTAAATGCATGATACTACACATGCTGGACATCTGATGTTTCTTCTCCTAACACTAATATGGAAAACTTTCTTGGACTCCTCTCTTAGGATCAGTGTCAGTGGAAACAGATGGAAACAGAATCATAAGCGAGACCAATGACTGATGTGAAGATGATGAGAAAACCCCACTGGGAAGTGACTGCATCTATTGCCATGCTAAAAATGGCAATAAAAATGGAACTACACCTGCTTGAGACAAAGCTGCCTTTGGACACTGTGTAGCACTGAGCAGGTCATGAAGCTGCAGCTCAAGAAGAAGCACCAACAGTCAGGGATTTGTAAAAGCAAGCACCGTAAGAAGCACGCTTCCTGCACATAGTAAAATACACTCTCACATGGCCACATCGCAACTGGCATTGTCCTTTAGCATCAGGATGTTGTGGTGTATAAAAGTTTCTAAATGATGACATAGTAGTGACCTTTAGGAAGCCTCTGACAGCCCTGTAAAACCATTAGGCTTAATTCTGTTTGCAGTTATTTTAGTGTAAGTTCAGTTACTGCACTGGCTTCAGGGAAAACTAGTTTACAGTTACATCTCTGTAGCTGCCCCACTATTTCCTGTATTGTTTCCAGTTGCATGAAATCATCTGTGCATGTCCTCCAGGGCTGCTGGAACCCTCTGTCCTCCCCAGCACTACACATGATGCAATGAGTCTCTGACGGAGGAGGAGAGCTGAAAAGTCCATGTAGGGAAGCAGATAATTTCCTTTTGAGCAATGAATGCAAAAATAGCAGCTAATAAAAAGCCTTCAAACTGTGCCTTCAAACTGTGACAATTCAATACACACACCTACGAGGATGCCTTGACAAGCTGGTTGACTTCTCAGTAACTCTTTCTTGTTTTCTTTAGTGCAGCCTCCTCCAAACACCCCCACACAGGTATCCAGCTTTGTAGTGATAGCTGAAACCTGCAGGTGTTTGCTGCTACTGCCCTTTTGGAACAGACACTTGTTCCTCACTGTAAACATTTGCATGGTGGTGCTTACCTGGCTACTTATAGCCCAAATAATGATGAACTAGCCTTTTCTTTTTTTAGTCCCTTGCTGTCATGCATTAATTCTCCTTGCAAATAGGCATTTGGTACTGGAAATAGCTTAAGTGATATCATTCTCTGATGGTTATTTTACTAGCATTATCTTTTAGCAAATGTTTCATATAAAGAGTCACCAGAAAGCTGTATTATGCAGTTGCCAGAAATACAGCACTCTACAATATTAAGTATTAGGCTTACATGTGAAGGAAGGACTGTGCCTAGCAGCCGAGCCACTCTTTGCCATTTCACTACTCTAATACCAATGTTGTTTCACTGTCTTCAAAACCAATATTCTGGTTTTGCTGAGTGACGAGGGAGATCAGAATCAGGCTTACTTGCCAAGGGCTATAATACTCCCAGAGTCAAAATGGTTTCTCAAATGGGTTTTTGACCTTTTTATGTAGAAAGAAGGTCTGGAAGCTGGGTATTTTTAAAGTTGGCGTAGAATATCAAATTGTGTAATTCTTAGTTTCTCTGGAAGTCTTCCTTGGAGTCTAAGAAGCATAACTTCTCACATCTTAAATGAAAGTTGCATGGGAACACTATGTTTCAAGAAGACATCCTTTTCCAAAATACTTATTTAACATTAACATTAACTAGAATTGATCAAGAAATAAAACACTAAGAAACAAAGACACAAAAATCTAGGAAACTCTCAAATCTTTCTCACTCCCTCAGCAGTTTACTTTTTGGTTAACCACGATTCTGTTTCATTAGTTCTTTACTCACCATCAACTTAGACAAGACCTGAATTTTAATAAAAAAATAAAAAAATAAAAAGCAGCCCCCAAAGAAGCTAAAAAAAATGAAGAATGACAGTCTTTCTCAACCACCAGAGGTACAAGATGTGCCAGTCACTCACTTAGGGACTGAAACCAAAAACTTTAGAAAAGAGGATGTTCTTCATTTGGAAGCCACAGAATATGAGAGTGGCCCAGGGCACTGTTTGACAATACAGTGACTGCATGCCAATATCACACAGGCTATGTGAGTCTAGGATGTATTGTGCAGTGCATTTTCATTAGAGGCAGGGAAGTGTTTCTGGTCCAAGAAAAAGCAAAAACCTTATTTGGAAAATACTGCTCACAGCTCTAGTGATGTCTGAACCAGAAAGAGACACTTAAACTGTTGTTTCACAGACTGAAAGATGTAAGAGAAGGCTACTAGGAGAAGAAAAAAGAACCTTTTCTCCTGATAGTTTGCCTTCTTTAACCATCCAAAACAGCCCAGGAGGGGCGAGCATTACTTTTTCTAAATACATTTGACATGTTAAAGCTAGGAAGGGAGAATAATGCTCTCTGTTGGAGAATAATGTGATCAAGTGGGTGTACTCTGGTCGTGAGTTAATTTCGGCTACTGATTAAGAAGAAGATTTGCAACCGTGATGAGGGTGAGGTTCTGGAGCAGCCTTCCAAGGAAGGCCCCATCAGCAGGATCCCACTTATTTTCAATGTCCACCTTGGAAAATTAATGGGAGGGGCTGTGTAACAAAGCATTGGAATTGGACATTCAAACTTCAGAGACAGAGGATTGCTGCTGTCCAATCTTGTGCTCTACCTGAGAGAGAGATCTGAAAACAAGCTTGTCAGCATTATGCAGGCTGCACCATATTTATGTATTTGACTAAACTATTTCTTCAGGACTTGCACTGGTCTCCTGCATTTTTGTTTTACCTCTTGTTGAATGGTGTTGTTCTGTGTCAAGCTCTGTTCCCACACTTCTCTGAGACACTGAGGACAGATGACATTCATAAGCGGGACATTGGGCCAGATGTGCTCCAAGGGATGTTACTAAACCCCTGAAATGCCCGGCTGGTGCAGCTGGCTTGAGCACTCATACCATTATGCAGCTTACTTGCCAAAAGTTAATTCTGACCGAGACAGACTTACAGGGATTGTTGTCACCATCTGTTGTATGTCAGGGGTAACTGACTTTGTAAAACACCTCAGAAATTTTTGTCAAAAGATTTCTTTTTAGGGACCTAGGACAGCATTGATACCTTTGACGTCTCTTCCTCTTGTCCCTTGGCAGATTGGAATTTTCATAGGATTTGGTGCTAAGGGCATTAATGAGTGTTGAGGTTTTCCATGTGGCTTGAGGAGGTCTCAGGTTCTTGTCACTCCTCTTGGCCTTAACACCTAATGCATAGTTTTCTGCAATAGAGAAAGGCTTAGGCTAATTTGATTTCTAAACCTCTCTGTAGCTTTTGGACAAGTTGGGCCTAAAGAAGATGAAAACTTTGCTAATAGTTCCAGGTTTCTGATAGCTCCTTCTGTGGTTTGTACAAGCGGAGGCATGATGTCCTTATTTTCTCTACTGCTCCTTGCACTGTTGCATAAAGGCAAGTTAGTTATACAATACCTAAATAGGGATTACACAACTTAGCTCCATAAATCTAAATCAGAAACAGAGTTTCTGTTCTGCACTGGACAGACATAAAAACATGGAAGGGTGAAGTTCTGGTCCTAATGAAGTAAATGGCAAAGCTCTTGCTTACTTCAGTGAGATCACAGTTGCATGCAAAATCTTGGCTTGAGCTTGCAGCTGGCTGACCAGCCTGGATATTTAAAGCATATCCCTGTTAAGTTTTTCCAAGTACTGAGGTGAGATGACCTTTTTTGTGTTTGTGTGTATGTGATAAGAAAATGTAGAAAAGTATTTTAAGACCAAGTACTGAGCAGAAGCTGCAAACTTCAACTGTGAGCCTAAAAAGGTCCTGAAGTATTCTCTGAGTGCAAGGAAGTATACTAGCAATCTGGTCGTTCCCATGCTTCAGTGTCAGTACTTTAAGCCACTGAAGGCAGCTGATGAGTCACATTATTTGAGTATCAGATAGAAAGAAGGGAAACTCTGACTTGTGAGTGTTGGGAGTCCAAGCAACAAAAAGCAGACGTCAACAAAACAAGTCCCTAATGAACCTGAGACCTAAGCTCTGCAAATAAATAACGTCATGAAGTGATGCACTGTGCTACAAGGCCTGCAGTGCAGCAGGGTGTCACTGGAGTTGTTTGGCACATGGATGAAAATAATTATTTGACAGTTGCTTTAGTTTGACCCGAGGTGGATGGGAGTGCGGGAGAGGAAAAGGCACTGCAAATTCTTCGTGACCTCATGATCATCTGGGGTGACTTTTGAAAACTGTTGCTGTTTCACTGAACGTTAGCATGTATATCAGGGCTCTCTCCACCCCCAAGATTCCTGTCTAATGAAAAAGAAAGGAAAAAAGAAGGGAGGAGGAAAAGAAAACCTTGTGTAACCAGGGCCACACATAACATGCATTCCCAACCCAAGGGTTATTTCTCTCCCTTTCTCTCTCAAATCTCATTTAACTACTGAGCTGCTTCAATACAGAGTGTCATTAACAATCTGACAGCAAACAAGTACTGGTGACCATCCTTATCTTACAGAAACAAATTATGAATAATCATCTTGGGCAAACCTAGCATCCTGACAAGGTGGTAGGATCTCAGTAAACAGATTCCAGTGCCTTAATAAACACAAATACCAAACTATTTCTTGCAGAGCTTTTTGAAGCTGTATAAATCCTTCCAATGAGCATCAGAGAAAGCTGTCAAGGCTAGGGAAGAATTTCTTCTGTGTATACGATTAAGTCTGAACAGTTAAAAGAGACTTACCCTGCTACAAGCAATTAGTTATAGTCGGTCAGTGCCATTCCAGTGTCATCAATGAATTTCATTGCTTAGGCCTGCCATAGACATAATTCTTAAGGCAACACTCTGGAAAGTCATCATAGGCTTGCTTATTTCAGTCAGACTCTGGCTAGCCCATATATGGCCCAAGCTGTGCATTTGAAAACCTCAAAGACTCAGCTGTGGCTTCCTGCTTTTATCAGTGTGAAATATGGTAGCAAGGCAGTCTGTGGCTCTGTCTCTCCTTTGTACCAGCCAAAAGACAGCTGGAATGTGGGGGGTTGGAGAAATGATCCTTCTTGATTTTCTCACTGTGCAAAACAAGTGACTACACAAGTTTAGGTTTCATATATTTCCATCATACTGCAACCTCACTTCATCAATTTGGATGGAACCACAATACTTATATTTTCATTCATCACCTCTGCCATGTGTCTACATCTTTCTCCTTCAGCCACATTTGTGTCTTTTACTAACACCTCTTTCCACTTTCCTTTTCCTTTTACATTCCTTAATGAATTGACTTATTCATTCCCTCTCTCACACCCATTATTGCATCCTCTTCACACACTGTCCTTTTCTTCCTTTCCTTATACCTCTCTCTTCTCATTTCTTTATTTCTTCCTGGACCACGCCGATCCTCCCTTGGCCTCAAAAGAGTGATGGGAAGGAGTGAAGGGGGGACGGGAAGAAGAAGATGGAGGAGGAAGCAGAAGAGGAAAGGAGAGAATCACTCTGGAGAAGAGGCAATGAGAAATGCAATGAATCACTTGAACAAGGTACTTTGAAAAGCACCCCATGACTATCCAGGCTACCAGAACCTCACGTTTCAGGCAGGACAAAATCTAATCTTGTTCTAAACTCCTCCTTCATTGGGTAAAAGCTTTGCTTGAGTGCTGATGCATAAGACTCAAGGATTAAAACCAGAAGTACATGAGCAGGTAAGATGACACTAAATTCATTACACCAATGCTTGCACCAAACCTAAGCTGTCCCCGGGAAGCCTGTATGATTACCTAGCTTCTACCTGCTTTTGCCTGCAGTTTTCTGCAGCAAGAAGTCTTTTTCTTTTTTCTTTTTTTTTTTTTTTTTCAAAAATTAGAACAAAACAAAGCATTTATTGTTCAAAAATGCTGTCTTTGTCAAGGCTTTTGCAAACATTTACTATTAAGCATGAACATTCATTCTTAATTGTAATGATGAACTGGTAAATGAATCCAGTCTCACTAAAATACAGAACAGAGATATGTCTCCAGTCCCAGCAAGTACTGTTCATTCATCAGATGCAAAATCAAGAAAGCCTGGCCTTTGGTGCTTACTTGTGTCTTTGCAAACAGAGTCAGTGATTACTATCCCATGTATTTTTCCAAGTTCTGAAATGAAGTCATGCTTATTTTACATTGACAAAATAGCATGAAGTGCCAAGTCTCCAAAATAAAAAAATATAAGAGGAGTCTGTTTCATATGTTTACTAATTACTAGGTTTGCCTTGTAAAAGAAGATACAAAGAACAGAGGAAACGTATTTCTCAGCTGTTAAGAAAAACAACACTCAACAAAAAATTTTTGTGTGCACCTTCCTCTGCCCTGTCAGGCATCAGCTGGATGTAAAGTCAATCCCTTTTCAGGCATCCCACAAACACTGGCACAGACATGACACTGTCATTTTATGGACACTGCAACCCAGTTAGGACGGATACGGAAGAGTCCTTCATTTTACCTAAAAAGAAGTCACTGATAACAAGTGATGTGAGAGGCACATACAGAGAATGCGCTTTAAAGAGACCAAGTAGCTTATCTTACAAGATACAATTCCAGCATCCACAAACTAATAACAGCTTGCCCATGGATTGCCTTCGCAAGCCATAAATACCTGATAGCCGCAGTTCCACTCATGAAGTTACACATGTGGTAACAAACAGCAAATGCTGTCAACTACCTGACCTGTCACGGAGTACAAAGACACCATCAATGACAATGATTAATGTACAAGGTCCTGTTAATCCTAGCAACTATAGGAGCCCTTTGCAAACTTCACACATCATTATACCACAACTGAGCCTAGGGAAAACAACCTGGGCCAGAATCTGAACATGCACCAAGGGCTACTCTTACCCACTACTGAGTTATCGCCCTCACCAGAGTGATGCAAAACAGCTCTTCAACCATAAGCAGTAGAATTAAAGAATAGGCTTAAAGCAGGAGAAGCCTGCAGATAGCTTTTAATGCACTGAGAAGTTAATAATTTCTGACCTAGTCTTTCCCTGAGATAAATACCTCATTCAGCACTGCTGTCCGCTACTTACAGATACTCAAATAAACATTATAATGAAACATTATAAAATACCTAAAAGTAACAATTTCCACTTGTCTGAGAAACATATGACAACATATTTTAATAACTCCGAAGTATTGGGCCAAATCTGATTACCCACTCTTCCTTTCCATCTGCTTCTTTTTCTTCTTCACTATAGCCAAGCAACCATGTAAAATTTCTGCCCAGAAAGACCTTCCTATCTTTTAGTATTAGAATTTAAAGTCATCATACATAAACAGGACATGCCAATCTTATTCTGATTAATTTGCTCCAAATTTACTGAAATGTTGTAACCCAAAACCAGGATCTCCATATGCCAGCCTCTAAATTACCTGATAGTGTAAAACCAAAATCAGTCATATCAGTACTGAACCAGACCTCAGTTGTTAGCACTTACAGCAGTTCACTTACCCTATAGTAGTCCGTGCTGTACACATCTCTAGACATCCCAAAATCCCCAATCTTCACCAGTAGGTTCTCACCAACCAAACAATTCCGGGTAGCAAGATCCCGATGCACAAAGTGCTGTGATGCCAGGTAAACCATACCAGCTGCAATTTGCTGGGCGATATGAAGCATCTGGGACTGTGTCAGCTCAGCTGGACGGTTGCCTTCTGCCATCAGTACTGCATCTGGACCATGTGCCCTGCATCAAAATATAAGCTGATAAAGTGACAGGCCACTTGTAAGCTACAGAGGTGAAAGGTATTAGTGAGCCTAAAACCACACAAGTGACTTACTCATATATAAAAACAAAAGGGCTATCGATTCATTGGTGAAATAGCAACAATTTGTCTCTTGGCTTTTTTCACTTACTGTTTTCCTTCACTGAGTGAAAGACAGGTGGTTTGAAGAGCATTATACAACACGTATATATACTGCTCACAAGAATAAGGCAGCTGGGTTCATAATAATACCCCCCTATCCTAAAGCACCACTCTTCTCCTGTTGAATCCTATTAACTCAAAGATATTGATATCAGCATTCCTATGTACACAATTTTATGATAAGCATTACTAGCCAATCCTTAGCCAACTAATAAGATCAGCTAACAATCATTCCTCATTCCTCATTCATACACCTTATAATATTTTGAAAAAGGACTTTCCATCCATTCTACTCTTCTACGTTTTCAGAAGCCTTTTTATTTTATTCCTGCAAAGTATTTTTCCAAAGAGACTATCTCTGCTCTTCCCTTCTCAACTATTTTTGAAAAATACTCTACAACCAATTTTTGTTTTCTCTCAGAAGTCCTTCCTTCCTCCAAAGTAGAGTTTCAGAGAATCACCTTTCTAATCAACGAAGGCGAGGCCTTAATTCATCCCCAAGGGAAGGGCACAGGAGTTTGGAAAAGAGTTGTAAATTAATCAAAATCTGTGAGATCAAATCTGACATTACTTATTAGAAATATGATATTAAAATTGCCCCAAGGGAAGAACTTCATGAGCAAAGTGACAGATGTGAGAAAGAAATGAAAGAAGGTATGTAGCATTGCTGGGATTGCAGCTGGTACCAAGTAAAGAAGTTAACTGCACTTTCTCTGCTACAGGGTACAGCCAAACATTCAACTGGTCTGGGTGAAGCGGGATATACAGGAGGATATGAAACCTCCAACCAAGACTCAGAGGAAAATTCCTGTTGAAAAGCACTGTGCCTTTTCGTTGCACTGATTTTATTTTTATTTTTATTTTTATTTTTATTTTTATTTTTGGCTGCTCTCAGATATGAAGCTCCAAATCACTAAATTAGAGAATTCTTCTTTCACTGGTTTCCTTGAGGAGATGATTTGTATCTAATGAAACTTTTGGATTATTTTTAACACTCCACCCATCTTGCACTTGTGGTGCTGTCTGTAAAAGAGGTGCTCCTCAGTGTCTGCAACAGTCAGTAACATTGACGGAGATTTCCTTGGGTTCAAATTAGCCTCCACTGTCCAGAGCAAGCACAGGGCAGGCATGGCTTTGAGGCTGTGGTCCTAGATCTGAAACAGACTTTGGCTACACACAGACAGCAAGGCTCATTTGGGTTAAATTTCGGATTCATTTTTCCCGTCAGCCTTTGGTGGCGCTGCAGGGTAAGAAATTCAGGCTTTTACAGCCCACTTACAGCTAACCTCTGATCTGCAGCACAAGCTGCGGCAAATGTGAGAGGAATGACAAATCGGAGCTTAGGTTAAACAGCTTGTCCCAGCATAATCATTTTATGTTCTAAAGACCAGGGCTGATTAATAATTAAAAAAAAAAAAAAAAAAAGAGAGAGAGAGAGAGAAGAGAGAGAGAAAGAGAACACCTAATGGAGGAAATATACTGTCTGCTAAACTACCTTTCTGTACAACAATTCAAAGTCAGAGTTAGGAGGTAAGAAAAGGCCAAACAAAAATAATCAAAGAGTAAGTATTTCTTATTGTGACAGTGAATCAGCGGCAAATCTGGCCCGTTCTAATGGAAATTCAGTGCTCTCAAAAAGTACTGGGACAGTGTCTTTGGAAACCACAGTTTTCTCCTGATCCACGGCAGAGGTCCAAGCAGGCAAATGTAAATGCCCCAACACTGCCCTGACAATACACTTAAATCCTTTGCCAAAGAGACAGTCAGTCTGGGAAAAGTAGTGTTTGCTCTGCATCCCCAGTTCAAGAGCTAGTCTCTCTGCCAGACCTGGCAGCCCTGCCAAAAAGGGAGGATGCTAGTTGATGTCATTTGCTTTTATGTGATGGCTATTTGTTCACTAGAGATTAGAAGGACAGCAAACTCATTTCACAAAGGCAATAAAAATGCGTAAATGGTGACACTAGCAGTCACTAGCAATTTCAGGCAGATAGAAAATCTAAACCCATTTAAAGGGACATTAGTTTGATTATTTTACAGCTTTGTCAGTAGCATGCATTACACAGATATCTGTCCAGTATGGTGATGCCCCCACTTATTTTTCAGCAGAAGAGATCTCGGTACATTGAAATGTTTTTTGTGATACCTTTTGATGGAAGTGACATAGAAGACGTTGAAAGAGCAGTCCTTTATGCAAATGTTTTTATGTAGGAGGAAAAGCTGTCTCTTAACTGCTTATTTTTATGTCAATGAATGTCCACTCGTGGAAATGGCACATAGGTAAGGCCACTGTTCAAATCTTGCTGATTCATGAGTTATCTATTACTCTAAACCTTGAGTATCATCTATTTATTTATGACTACTTTACTGCCAAATTTCAATTTATAATGCACATTCATGAACAGCTTTATGAAATAGACCCCAAAATGTAGTGTTTTCCACCACACCAAAGTTTCCATAATTCACAGTTCTCTTGCCACAGATTAATGGCGCTCTTTCCAAAACAATCAGAGGAGGGAAGAGAAAAGGGGTTAGATTTCAGAAGCTTTTAGATGCCTACAGATAGCAATAGGTATTGAGTGGGATCTTCCAAAATGCTACCAGAAAGCCTTCAAGAAGACAGTTCTTAGTGTAAACTTTATAACATTTCAGAATACCCTGAAATATACTAAAAAGTATATTTCTTCAGTTTCCATTCCTTCTGAGGCTTAGCTTAATGGTATTTCCAAATACACAAAGAAAATGAGTTCCACATCATAGTACACAAAATGAATGTTGCACAGATTTGCACTTTAGGGTGTCTGCATTTTTAAGGGATAGGAGTTAATTTGGCATTAAGTACCAATAGCTGCCTACCTTCATTGCCCACTTCTAGCTCTCCAACACAATACGTTGGTGGGTTTACCTGAGGAACTTGTTAAGATCTCCATGCTTCATGTACTCAAAGACCATGATGAGCGGATCGCCCTCAACGCAGACGCCATAGAACTTGACAATGTGCTCGTGTTGCAGGTTAGTCAGCAGCTCTGCCTCACGGTGGAAGTCCTTGCGGGCATTGTCACTGGCATCCTTCAGTGTCTGGCAGAGGAAAGGAGAATGTGAGGAAGAAGAGATGTTCACAGAAGGTAGCGAACATGTGGGAAGACATTGTAAGGGTAAGATAAGGACATTATACTGCATAAAGGATGGAAGTACATTTTTAGCAACTCTTTTAGAAATGCAGATGTGATGTTTAAGTGCAATTTAGTAAAGGCAGTAGAATTGTTATTCCCCTGCCCCGTGTCACAGTATAATCCCCACCAAAAATTTTTTGTTATAAGAGGATGTAGGAATACTCATGATCTTGCTGTTTCAAGTGTTTTCCAAAACACAGAACAAACAATCTGATCTTATCCAAAAAACATACTAGTACACGGCTGGTTTGTATCCTTTAGCTTGTAACTCAGGCAAACCCCTAGTATCCTGTTGGTATTTACCTGTGCTTTTAAGTTCCTTAAAATAAAGCTTTGCTTGCTTAAAATACTTAGTGGAACATAGATGCATTTCTTATGTATTACTGATGTAATTACTGCTGATGTTGGTCCCTGTGGTGCACTATACATTCAGTAGATTTGTAGAAGGGCAGATCCTTGGACCAGACCTTACAACCTGTGACTTCAGTCAGAAACTCTTTTGAAATAAAGTAAATTTACTTACATGACTAAGATTAAGAAATGTGTAAGTAACTGAAGTATCAATCCCAAATTGATAGACAGAGTGTAAGTAGATGCAGGTCAGAATCTTGGGGTGGCAGTTTTTATTTTTCCCCCTTTTATTTATATAGATCTAAAATCCTGCTCATTTTCATTTTGTAGGAAATATATCAATGTTGGATCAAACAGGAGGCTTGAACTTTGTATAATGAAATAGAACTAATTTACCTGCCACTCATAAGCAGTTTCAGATCTCTTCTTAACTACATTTCATGAGCAAGGAAACACTTTCATGCATGAAACCAAAAGCAAATTCTGACACCAATTAAGTGAGGAATAATCATAATTGACAATAAACCACTACTGTGCTCTACCTTCAGAAGGTACAAGGGTGGTACTGTATTAATTGAAAAAACATTTTTAAAACGGTAAGAGAATGATAGCAGGTTAACAATGTTCACAAGTTATTAATCACAGAAACTTACAGCTGGGCTTTGTACCTCCGTATTTTAACTACCCCTAGACTTAAAACAAAAGACAATAAGACTCAAAACTAACAGCATTGCTTTAACTTAGGATGTTTTTTTCCTGGCTATCTATTTTCTACTCTGAATTCATATAGACACCATGGGACCAACCACGCTCATCAGAGCAGACACAGAACAAGTTGATACAGTGCAATCATTCTGCCAACAAACCCAGTTTCTAGCTGTAATAGTCATGGTTTGTTCAGGGTTTTTCTTAAACAGAGAGAATTGAGTCCACTTTACTAGTATGATACCTATGCTTGTATGAATGGGGGACTAGGGACTAAAAGATGACTGTCAGAGAAAATGCTTTCTTCACTTATGAAACGGCAGACATAGACCTTAAAAATGAACAGCTGGGGTGAAAAGAAGCAGGGCTGAGTGAACAGCCATTTATCAGATACAGGGGCTTTTATCTGTAGATTTCAGGCTCTGTGGATACCAGAGGCAATAGAAACTTGTCATGCCACAACGACACTTCCCTGAAGAACCCCTTTATGAATCTCATGTGTCTTCAGACACAGAACCCTTCTTTCGCAAGTTTTACCAATAATGATGCAACAAGGATCTTACAAGCCTTCATAAGCTGTGACATATTAGTATACATAGTCATATCATCTAAGGTGGATATCAAATCAGCTCCGCATCTATGGTCCCCAGCAAAGCACATCTGAACCAAGCAAGGACTGAAACTGAAATATCTTCCAATGCATCCAGGCTCTGCGATGATGCCTTAACATGATGCAGGCACCAACTCACAGTCCGATCTATGCTATATAAAAAAAGCACCCGGAACAATTCTGTTGTCAATTGAGTCTCCTCTGTTGGTTTCATGTATAAAGCAATTGGACTGTAATTCTCCTCAACAAGAGAATTAGAAAACAATTCATATAAAAATAAAAAACATTTTTATATAATAGCAACCCGGGAAAAAAATGATAGACAGAAGCACGGGCTCATACTCTTTCCAACATGCTCTTTCCCTGGAAAGACAGTAAAAACGCTGACAGCTCTGCCCTGTGATGATGGCTTATTGTATATTTCAGGAGAAGCTTTTTATCTCACAGAAACAGCAAAATTATCATATGACAGAGCAGTTGCTATGGCAATTACACATTTTTCTGTCAAACAGCAAAATGCAAAAAGGTCTAAAACCCTGGCAAAACTCAGAAAGGGTTTCTATTACCAAGGGCAACCTTAAGTTCTGTAACCCACCATTGTTGCAGCCCCCACTCCTCTAATTTTCATTATTTCATGCAGCACACAGCATAGACACAATGCATGAGGGACAGCCAACATAGGCAAGGAGGAGATTGGAAAGTGAAAAAATTAATAAGCACATAACATTTACATAGAAATGACAGGGAGTAATGCATTTAACTTGTTTTCAGTGTAAGGAGAAAAAAATAAAAACAAAATAAAACCATAAGAGCACAAGACGGAGAAAAGAACATATTCATTATTTTTATCAATATTGACAGGTAAGCCAAAGCTCTGCATGCAAAGCACTCTCACCAATCAATGGGAGGTTTTCCCAAGCAAGAACTGGTACACAACCACAAGTACTTTCCAACCAGTAGGCTGCTTGGCCAGCAGCTAAGGAGGAGAGGACATATTCCATTGGGCAACAGAAGCATTCCCTGGCTGGTAGAGGAGCTCCTCATCTGCTGAGTTCAGCCCTGTGACAGGTGGACCACCACCCCTTGTTTAATCTCCTTCATCAAGACCTTGCCCAGGTATCCATATAGAATCTGGACCCTGCAAACTTGCACTGCACAGCACTTGCTGTGCACAGCACGTGCAAGTCACCAGCTTTTTAATCCACCCTGACACCACAGAGCTGTAACCCCAACAGCAGGGGGATCTGGCTCTCACCAGTATGACATGGTAATGAAACTCTCCTGACAGCCTTTCTTTACACTCTTTCAGCTTACTGCTCCCCAGCACCACAGAACATCTGAGAGTTGGAGAAGAGTTGGAAAGCTTTGGTTCTCCTCTGCAGTGCCATGGAAACATTTGTCACCTAGTACATGCATCAGTCTGCTAGACAAGCACAACCCTGGAGCAAGCAGCACAGGGTGAATCCTGCCTTTCCCACTCCCAGGTCAGCAAAAGGCAGCTGCTAACTTGTGTCCTGCAGGTCATCCTCACCTCGAGCTCCCAGCTACAGACAGTTTAAACAATGGCAAAATTCTGACTGGGAAACCAGCCCTATGAGTAGACAGTACAGTAGTACTGGCCCTGAATCCAGGCCTGAACAACCACTGTGGCACAGCAAAAACAGCCAACAGGGAAATGAGAACCTTTCCTTCTCCCACCCTCTGTTCTCTAGAAGTGTCTGCAGCACATTGCGTACTGATCTGATTTGAAAACTCACCTGGGGTGGGGGGAATCCCATGCCCACACTGCCCTGTGGTTAAACTCTGTGCTCGCAGGTTTTGGTCCACAGTAAGCATTTCTGAACACTCAGTATTCCCCCCAAAAGTCCCAATGGTCAAAACAAATTTAACAGACTATCCTACTCCTCTTCCAATGAGGAAAAGCACAAGCATTTGGGGTTGTTTATGCTAAGCCTGCTTTTGTATCTTCCCAGATTTCTCTGGAACTCTTATCTCCCACACAATTTGCTGCAGCATCAAGGTCTCAGATATCAGCCTGCTAGTGAGGAAAAGGATGAACATTGAATCAGACATGGAGATGTTTAGGCCAAAGTTTTAGCACACTTGCACAAGGCCATACAGTTGCATAGCAGTCGGCAAGCAAGGAGACCAGCCACTGTCCTGAGGGCTGCAGGTAGATGAGGTCATGCTTTCTTGTTGCCCCAGTACCCCTGGCACTTCCTTACTTCATACCAAACAGATGCTCCCACTGGGCTCACTGGATCTATTTCACAGGGACAATTTTGCTGTGGCTTTGCTGAGGGGGGTGGAGGTGGTGGTGGTGGTGAAGCACTGTAAAACCTTTGCTGTTAGCCAGGAAAAGCAAACCTTGGCTGCTGGCATCCAGGTCTGCTCCTCGAAGAACAAAAATCAAACACTTTCAATGCCAAACCCTGTGGCAAATGTTGAGGCCTGGACACAGTCCAGTTCACCAAAATATTTCTCTTAAAGATGTGACTTTGATCACTATCTAAGAACCAATATGAGAAACCTAAAATGGGCATAACCTGTCCACAGAGGTTATTCTTGTCATGGCTATCTGTGCAATAGCTTTTGATGCTAGGAATAATTGATTTGGTAAAAAAAAAAATAAAAAAAAATAATAATACCAATCCAGAAAACTGACAGATTTATCACCTAAACCCATGGAGACACCTCTCCCTTTGAAGGCTGAATACCCTTGTGAATTACACTGAGAAAGTGCAGCAGAGAGAGAGTGCAGTACAGCATTTAACAGCAGAAGTGCTAGGCTCAATTTGGTCAGGACTTTCAAAGGCAGTGAGTGAATGGAGAGACTTTTATTTTGCTATCCAGCACTTCTCTGAAGTGATAGAGAAATGGAAGTTTCCACTCTAGTTTCACCAAAATACAATAGAAAATTTATTCAGTTCTAGTTTTGTCATCTCTTGTCTCATGCTTTCTCCCATCTATGATACGTCCCTTCCAGGCTTCATTTCTCCTTACCAGTCAACATGACGGAACAACTCCAACTATCAAAAAGCTTGTAACTTTGACAAACACACACACAAAAATGTTATTTTTGATGGAGCAAGACAGCACTCTACAAATCCATCCTCCTTCTTATGTTCTTACTACCAGATCCAAAACTCTGTGCCTTGTTTCCATTTTCAAAAAGATGATCTACTTGGTTTCTTTTACTGTACAGCTTGATCCAGAACATACACATTGTTGACTAATTGTGGCTGGTCAGACAAGATTATTTTCTGATCCCTAAACACAGCCCAAATTCTAAATGTGTATTCACCCTGCATTTAATGAGATACCTCAAACGTTGAACACCTCGTTCAGCTTTCAGCAGAACAACAGATGGAGATAGGAGATTGTTGCCAGGGAGACTTTGCAAGCTCTTTGAGTGTAGTATCACTGATAATGTCTTCTAGTGTACATCCATAGCTGATGGTGATGACCAACCCTTAGGCCTTCCATTTTGGGGGACTAAAAGGTTTGCTACCATGAAGCATGTTCAGTGTACAAACCCCAAGACCATGCTGGAAATTTCCCTTCTATTTTGGACTGTGTTTTGGAAGGGCTGACTGGAGCTGTATAATCAAGAATCACTCCTCCAGGTCTGAAATATCATGACTTCTGGATTTCCATATAGACAGTGTTTAACAGCACATGAAAATATTATCCACAATTTTGTGATTAATATAGCTGCCAGGAATGTTATGACCATTAACCACAGATAATTTCATTGGCCAATTAAGAGAATCACACAATCATGAAAAAAAAAAAAAAGCCTTATTTGACTGGCAATTGCACACATAACCTATGCACTTAGCTGGTTATACATTATTTTGTTAGTCACATGCATTTTCAATGGCCTAGGCTTTATCTTTCACTAGTCATATTTTAAATAGATCAGAAAACATTTTACCCCTTTGTAACACTGTTTTCCCCCTTTTCCTTATGAAATTCAGCTCTCATTTTATAATTCACAGCAAGCTCACATATCACATTCTCTTAACACCCCATTAGCCTTGTGAACCCTTCCACACGATCATTTACAAATAAAATAGCATTAGTTGCAACTATGTATTAATGATTGAAACCCTAGACTCTTTTACCTTCACTGCCACCAAGATCTTGTCCTGCTCGGGACAGAGGTTGTAGCATTCTGCCAGAAAGACTTTCCCAAAGGCTCCTTCACCAAGTTCTCTTTTAAGAACAATATTGTGGCGCTTGATGTGCTGAACAACTGCAAAGAAAAGACAAAAAGGAGGAAAAAGTGAGCTGCAAAGCCTGGATGGGACAGGGTCCATGCTTCCAGCCACTTGGAGATGGGTTTGCCTGCAGAGCACGGTGTACATGGTAAAAAGAATCAAAGCACCCATATGTGATTCATTAGTGCCTTGCCCCCCAAAAAATTGAGTTATAAATATACTTATATTTGGAGAGTAGTCCATTTACTGGATAAGAAGACATGGAATTAAGAATCACCTGGGAAAAGGCTATCTATCATCATGTTTTGATGACTGCTGTAGAGCATACTTAAAAATGAATGCTGTTGCAATTTAAGGAAAAAAAAAAGAAAAAAAAAAAAAAAGAAAGAATAAGAAAACACGAGCAACCTTTCTCATATCACTTCTATTTTTGTACCTCTAACAATAGCTGAACTGTCTTGTCCAGAGGCAAAAATGTTTGGAAGAAAAAGTTTTAAAATTAACCTAATCCAGGAAAACAAAATGTGCCCTCTTTCAACTAGATTCAACTTGCTCTCTGGTTCCCTTATCACTTGTTCATCTGCTTTCCCTCTGTGAGCTATATTGCAGTTACCTTAAGATAGAAATTTCATTCTTACAAACATGATTTACAATATTGCTCTGAAGTAAAAGAAATAAAAGATAGACTTTAGTCTTTAGCTTTAGCTTTAGTCAGTGTCATGGACAGAGACTTAGCTGAATTGCTGCCCAGAAGTAATCGATTCAGACATTAAAATCCTTGAGCATTTTTGTTCATCTCATTTTATGTTCTCCTTTCAGTGCAAGCTTCCATTAAAAGATTTAATATTTAAAAGACTATACCAAATTTTGTACAATGCACCATCAATTTGCAATGTTCTACCTAAATAAAGTAGCTGCAAGGTCAGTTTAACTGGCCAACTCAACAGGGTGGACTGCTTGTGTTGCTGAAATTGTACAAAACAGCCAGTATCTACTGGCACATTTAACCTAAGAGCATTTAGCTGCTTTTGCAAACAATGAAATTCAATCCTGCTCAGACAGAGCCTATTTGCAACTTAAATCTGAAATGCAATGGGCTAAAGAGTGTTGCATAGGCATCAGGCTGCCTTCTGCCAAGATACAAATCTCCACTGGACCACTTAGCTGCAGGGACCAGGGCTGAACCCTGTCAACAATCTGGGATATATTCAGACACAGCCCACCCACTGACTCCATGCTTGGCTACATGCTTGTTCCAAACCTAGTGACCACTAACTTAGAAACTACCTTACCCCCATTACTAGGGGGTGGAAAATGGAGTCCTGCTAACATCAGCAGTGAAAGGTGCTGATAGCAGTGCTAACATCATCAGACAAAAGGACAGTGCTTGTCCCCACTGCCATTGCCAGCGTTTGGAGAGTGGGCCCACAGTCTGTGAGAGGGAAATCCCCACATCCCCCACCCCCAGCTGTGGACGACACCCAAGAGCGCATAAGTACACGTTGCAGCAGTGGGCACGCATGAGGGGAGCCTGGTGCTGAAGCAGTGCAACAATTGCTTGGCTCTCTCCCCACACCCAGGCCCCTTTTGCCCACCTGGGGACTGCAAGGCCCTTGGGCAGCCGTGCCTATGCCTGGCTGCTGCGAGGGGATCCAGTCACCATCAGACCGGGCCTGCTGAGCCTGAGGTGATGGCAGCCTGGACGCTGTGTGGGACTGAGAGCAGAGACATTCAGCTCCCTGGTACCAGCGTCATCACCTTAAAATGCCCACAAACCCCATCAGCTTTTGTAGCAGAGAACAGGGCTGAAGTCCTGCCCTATGGGAGTCAGCAAACCCCACATCTAAAGGGGGGGGCTTTCACTTTGCTGTCATTGCTGCTACCAGAGACCTGGTAGTGACCACAGCCGACTTCCTGAGCACTGATTGGGTCCTCTTCACTCTGAACACCAAACACTATTGATGTGTGCCCTGGAAGTAAGAAGACTTTTTAACATGTTCCTGGAGGATTGCACAAACAATGGAGTAAAAATAAATAAGACATGTATCAAGTATTTCCCTATAGTATACTTACATCTGCTGCTACATGCTCTGATATAAATCAAGCATTTGAATAAACAACCTGTCCCATACCAAACTGTCAAAAGCAAAACACTGCAAGCCACAGAAGAGCTCTGCACAGAGTATGTTTGCAACTTGTTATGCTTTATCCATCCCTGTTACCTTTCTAAGCTAAGCGGAGTTGCTAAACAAATAAAAAATGACAGTAAATGTGACTAAATACATTCAGATTAAATACAAGAACAATGTAAGTAAATCAAACACATATGATGTGACAGAAATATGAGCTAAGGAAAAAATCCGTTTAGCACACTCAGGGCCCCTGACACCATACTGACACCATATTCAGTAGGAGGAGATTCCAGCAGGAGATACACTGAAAAATGCAAGTAAAAATCTGCTTTCAGTTAATATCAGGATTAAGCCAATTAACTCTATATAAGTCCAAGAGATTATCCTGGATTTACATTGAAGAAACAAAGCATGATTTGGCCAAAGAGGTGGCATAACTGAATTACCAAAGAAGTGGTCTCATAACATTGTCTCACAGGCAAAGATACACAAATATTCAAAGGGTGGTTATGTATTTGCCTCCTTTTGACTCTAAATGGTGATTGCCCTTGAGCTGCCATTTGTGCTTTTAAAAGCATGTCATCCCTGGTTTAAAAGATCTTGTTTGATTACTGTAAAAAATATGTTACATTAAGCTAAGAGCTAAGTCAAGTTGAAACACTTAAGAGAAAAATGAAACCTAAAATATGAAGTGAGACTGAGCAAACTAAACAAGGGTAAATGTTGAATAGAAGCTGTGGTGTTAAATAATATCCATGAAAACCCTGCCCGTAGAAGCACAGGGCTCTCCTGAATGACTTCAAGGAACAGGCTGGCAACAAGAAAGTGGACTGCAGAAAAGGATTTTCTTCTCATCTTGTGATCCCAGAGGCCCTCCACCAAGACAGCTGGACTGACAGTATTTCATACACTAACGAACAGCATGTCACATTGTCAGTGATGCATTGAGGCCTTATCCTGTAAACACTATCTGCAGGCATGGGATTTCACTCCAAGGTAACCTACCTTTGATGGTGAGGCTGAACAAAGGGGATCACTGCACATTCTGCAATGGGTTCCAAGAAAAACAGGCAGCTCAGGATCACCTCACCACATTGTATTCACTGAGCTGGATGTGACTGATTTTGGGCATGGACAGCAGGACGCTCAGAAGCACAAATTATTAGAGTTTCTGCACGTAATTAAAAAATAAAACGCTGTGACAGAGTGAAAGTGTTTCCCCCTTGGTCACAAACAATACGTCTGAACATTTTACCACGACATGTGACCATTACACCATCTAAGATAACCTTCGGCACAGCATGGAGCATAATACTGATTTAAATGACTTGTGCTTGGCAGGAAAATACCTCCTGAAAGGAGCTGTGTCAGTCTTTATTTGGAAGTCTGAGCTATTCTCTTGCCCTAATGTGTGATCATTTTCATTGCTAATAAAACTGCAGGCTTTCTTCTTTTCTCTTTTAATTTTTAGCTTGTCTGGCTTGCATCTTTCTTCCTTGGGTTTTAGTAGATTTCCTCTGCTAGCTCAAGCACCCTTTTAAGGTCTGGTGCAAAATACACATAATCAACATCATTCTTGCTATCGGTAAAGCAAAGCCATGGAAGCCCATTGCAGCCCATTTTGTCTAGTTTGCCTGTCACTTTTTGTGTCTCTTCTGTGGAAAAATATTCAATATCCTTTAAAAAATGTAGTTGTTTCCAGTTGTTTTTCCCAACTGGAAGTCACATCACTCTCTACCCCAGGTTGTGATATAAGCATAGAATCGGCTCCCTATACCCCTGCACATCCAAAGATCACACTAATCCTTTTAAGGCTAGTTTTACTAAAAAGCACAAAATTTACATACATACACATGAACATGTGGCATTCATGAGTGTCTCACAATGTGAACACCTTACCCAATTACAGTATTACAAATGCTGCAAATTTCAGTTACGTTCTCACATATCTTACGGAAACAACAGAGCACAGGAGAGATCTCTGTACTTACAGAGAGGCTAAATCACAGGGACTTCCTGTCTGATGGACAGTAAGAGCCACAGCAATCAAGCTCCATCCTTACTGCTCACTGAACTGCCAACTCTAAAAGACTCTGTTGTGTTGCATACCCACTTAAATTATCTTCTAAGTCTCCTTTCCAGGGTACTGTTTAAAATTTTGCTAATGGTACACACGTGGAAGATTCTGATGAAATGTGTTTCACCAGGAGTCTAGAGAAGAGAATGAGGATCTTCAAGATGTCAAATAAGCAGACAAGGTAATATTATAGACAAATTTACAGTTGCATAAGAAAAAGCAGCAGCAGGTAAGACTCAGCTTATGATGTGACATGAGTTGTCACAGAAAGACATTTTGCAAAGTTTCTTCATTATCTTCTTCCATTATTTCTCTTGCAATCACTAAGACTCAGCTATTTCTAAGATCTTGCTAGAAAAAAAAATAGGTGTAAATGGCTGAGTGATTGCTCAGATAGTATACCAAATTTGTACAGCATTTGTCATTCACATAAAAGGTAGGGTGGAATTTCAGAGAGAATCACATAGCAGGAGGATACAAAATCACTACAAACAGCAGACAGCAAGTCTAGCCCAATGACCTTCAAATTCTGCAGCAGCATCAGTGGCAGCAGCTCTACAGTCCTGCATGCTACTGACAGAGTAGAAATTCTGGCACACTAAGATATACACTCTCTAACATGGCAACAATATGGCAGCAACAAAACCCACCAACTTTATAGAAACAAATAAATCGCACAGCATTAACAAAACTTGCTTGTCAGAGTTGCCTGGATGCAGAAATAGGTCAGCTCAGTTCTGAGAGTATATTTCTGATTATTTGATGTGTTCATCCCATACAACATTTATTACTTATTATTCTATATAAATTTTTGTATAGTGATACTGTTGTTTAATTTTTACCATAGAGCAGCAACAAATCCTCATGCAAGACTGGTGCCTTGTTCTTGTAAGTGCACATAAGGAAGCAGTCTGTTTTCAGGTTATAGTGCACACTTGAGACACCTCTTTCATTGGATTAAAATAAGCCAACAGAAAACCTGCTCCTTGGGTATTCTACTCCAAATCAGAGGTACTGGTACAGGATATAGAAGACAGAACACAAAGGATCCACAAAAGAACTACTAGGTCAGAGAGACACAGGCCTTTTTACGTTATCAGTACAAGTATGGCTTCTGAATCAATCTGAGTGTCTATCAGTGACTTCTCTGATTTTTCACAGGCATCAGACTATACAAGGGGCCCTGAAGGCGATGTTTAATGGACAAGCTGAAGAAGGCACCTCCATGGGCCTAGGTCTTCCTGAAAGAAGAACTGGAGGTGTTTTATGAAAAATAAGTACTCACCAGAATGGCATAATTCCCAGGGACTTCCCAGCTGTCAAGAGCTACATCCGGTGATAAACCTGATAAATCTGTGACTTCCATAGCTTTGCCTTTCATTCGCTTTGTTTACAACTTAAATCCTCACAGGATCTCTACTTTGAACTCCAGAGCTTCCATTGTCTTGATGGGGAATTAGGTTTCCCTTTGTGATACAGCACTGCAGCTCCTG
Source organism: Cygnus olor (assembly GCF_009769625.2). NCBI lineage: Eukaryota > Metazoa > Chordata > Aves > Anseriformes > Anatidae > Cygnus > Cygnus olor. The sequence goes on along the minus strand of NC_049198.1, from coordinate 42,547,347 downwards.
GGAAGGTGCCCTGGCAACAGTCCTTCCCAGGGCAGGTGGGGCACCACAGATCTTGTGCACTGAACACTCACTTTGTTTTAACTGACATGGCCCTTCTCTGGCTGAAACTCAAGGGTTTGCTGGATTTTGTGGGTGTATATGTGATTTGTGGTCAAGATCTTATTTTCTTGTTTGGCCAAGGTCTTCTCAGTGTCCTACAGATAGGCATATTGCCACTCTCAATTACATCCTTATAATCAAATAAAAACTACTTCATAATAAGTTATAATAACAATGCTAACATAGTTTTAAATACATGAGTTTTATGAGCTAATTTCACCCTACAGGAAAACAAGAATTATGAAGTTGAGTGAATTTTTCCAGGCATTAATTTTACCTTGCATACACAAACAAGGCCGTCAAGCCTTAGTAATCTGAAATTGTTTTTGATTTCAATGATAAATATGTCCTAAATAGGGACTTGTCCTGTGATGTGCTAAAAAAAATTGGGGATATATCAGAATAACTGAAAGCTGAATTTAGCTGACTACATTCAAAGTAGACAGTAGATATTATTCACTTTGTTTTCTCTCTGTATGCTGCTTCCTGCTTAGCAACAGGTTTTTCAGCACTGTGCTGCAAATCAGCTTTAAGCAGAAAGCTGTTGCATTTTTGACCAAACTTTGCCTCTGCAGATGTGCATACACTTAATTCGTAAGTGCCAATCTCCATGCACTTCTTCCAAATGGTTACTGAGTTCAAAACTTGAAGCCTTTGTGCATGAGTTGCAGTATAAAACATCTGCTAATATTATTTTATTATGGCAAATCTGGTCCGTCTTATATGTCTAAGTAAACTGGAAACAATGATGTCACCACCACCACCCTTCTCTTAGCTCAGACCAGGAAATCCTTTCCCTCAGCATGACACTAATCTTTATGGAACTTCTGTGCCACAGAAACAGAAGGACTCAGGAAAGGATGGGGAATTAACATGGAAGAATATCTCTAGATGCTTGCAGGGGAGAAGGGCTAATAAACATTCTGCCTTCAGAGCATTAACTCTTTTTCTACCTTTTTTCAGAAACCAGCATAGTCAGAAAAGCGTCCCAGGATGCCAGTCTGAGAAGTAGGACCTGAAAGAAACATCATACATTCAGAGACTGAGCCATATTCAAGCTTTGCCTAAGTGGATATAGAGGTGCAGTTAAAAGAAGATGACCCATTCTTGATGTAGGCTTCTCTGCTTTACTTTTTCTCTTCTTATTTTAGAAGGAAAAGAAATCAGGAAAAGAAATTATACTGCCTGAAAACCCTGCACAATGGGTGAGATGAGCAGAACCATCTTAAAAGCTGAACAGAGCTGGAAAAGAAGTTATTTCCTCTTACAGATGTTTTGTCCTTCAGTGGTTCTTCATCCTTCCCTGGTGAGGCATTTGTTGTTCTGCTTTCTTTCACTGACGAACTGGTACTTCTCTTTTCTGGGGTGTGCCATCTACAAAGGATTACTCCCCAAATAGCTTTCTCTCCTTGGCCTCTGTTACAGTTTCAGGATCCCAGTGCTTACTGATAACAAAGGCATTTGTAGCTAGCAGTGTATACATGCATAGTACACCCAGAAAATTTATCTTTACTGCTGGGCTATGCCAGACAACTCTGCTACAGCCACTAAACAGTCAAAAGATTATTACATTGAAATAGCTTCAAACAGAAGCCCTACAAATTCCCAAATGAAGTCACCAAGGGTTTACAAGACAGAACGTGCTTAGGGTTTTTCAGGATCAGGTCCTCAACAACTGCAAAGAAAATATCACATTTCTTTTGTCTTGTTGCACACTAAATGGGAAAAAATAGTGCTCTGTTTCCATGCAAATGCAGCATGTTTCATTTTTCAGACTTACAAGACCTACCTACCATAGACCATACGCTATCTCCTCTGCTTACCTGGCTCCTCCATTTTGTATCCTCTGAAAGGCTGAGACTGTAAAGTGCATTTTCATTGTATGATAACAACACAACCATTCTGTATGTAGAAGTCATGAGGTTTTTACAGCCTGTATGATGTCTCGTCATTCTCCAGGGTCGGAAAACCTCTCCAAATCCTTGGGATGGATAAGAATAAGACTGTGGCATGCCTCTTGCATTAAGCTTTGCTAAAATTGACAGTGGTGCTCCTACTTGGAACTACTCTGCAAATTACACTAAGCAATAGCCCAGCAGGATGTGAAAACACTTCAAAACCTCTTTCAATAGCAGTAGGATAGGTGCCTATTCTAATTGTCCTGGTGGAAAACCCAACCTGCCTCATGGTTACAGTGAGAAAAGAAAAGATGTCTTGACACTGGGAACAGTAAGATTTCCCAGATAATTTCTCTTGAAAAAAAAAAAAAAGAAGTCATATTTTCTTTTCTCCCCTCTTGGATCTGCATGTTATTTTCTTGTAATATGAAAGCTAGCAAATCTAACTAACAGGTCCAGCAGAGAATATGAGAAGTCTTCTTCCATTCACTTGAGCTCTGGATATTGTTATCTGTCAGCTGAAATAACATTTTCCTACATTTCAGACAAATAAGAAAGAGTCCTCCTTCTTTGTTAAAATAAGTTTGATGAGGGAGCAAAGTCTCCTCTACACAGCCTCTTGCAAACAGCCTGCCCAACATAGAACCCATTGCCCTGTTAGCAGATCCGAGGCAGTCTTATGCTCTGCACATCCCTGTAGCTGCAGACAGACAGGCACCAGTCATCCAGTCAGAACGCGTCCCCTTCGTCCAGCCAGCAATCCAATCACAAATAGGTAGGGGACATAAAATAGGAGCAGTGAGTGCCACGGTTTCACTACAGCCAACAGGTAAACAGGTTTGCTTCTCAGCAAAGCTCCCTTCAGACAGCTGCTTAAATAAGAACTCTGTAAATTTTGACAAAATTGTATACATTCCCTCCCACATAACAACGAAACTTTATTTTAGAGACAGAAAATGAACACAGATGCAATAACCAAACAGCAACTATTTGATACATCAGAAGCTAATGAAAAACAAAGACCTGTACTCCTTTAGGGTAACAACAGCTTCCTAAAGGATCTAGTATGTTAATGAACTGTCAGAGCCCCAGTACCAACAGCAACAGCACACTCAAACATCCACTAAATGGAATCTTTCAAAGCTGTGGCCCATGAAGAGGCTGAGGACAAGTTCACTCTCTGCCATTATGCTTTCAGCACCTAAAAGCATCTTGTTTTTGAGTTGATAATTACAGTGTGCTGAGCCAAGCAGCTGTCACTAAGGAACAAGAGCTGCCCAAATGCAGCAAAATGCATAGAAGTTTACTGGCTGATTTATCACACAATAATGAACTCAGTTACAGCTTTTTTCTGTCTTTTACTTCCATGCATCAAGAGGGAGGAGAAGAAGAAAAAATAGAAATAGAAAAAGAAAAAGAAAAAGAAAAGGAAAAAGAAAAAGAAAAAGAAAAAGAAAAAGAAAAAGAAAAAGAAAAAGAAAAAGAAAAAGAAAAAGAAAAAGAAAAAGAAAAAGAAAAAGAAAAAGAAAAAGAAAAAGAAAAAGAAAAAGAAAAAGAAAAAGAAAGAGGAAAGGGAGGAAGAAAGAGCTTTGAACATTTTGTTCCAGTCAGTTTCCAAGAAAGAGGAAAACACCAGGCGAGATTCAATTGAAGGATGCCCTCCCACAACCCACTGTTGCTGGAGAAGTAGCCACTGGGCAGATACCCGAGACATGTATTTCCCAAAGCACACAGACCCAGCCTTTGCAGAGATGTGAACTTTTGCTGATGGCAGCACACACACATAGCAGGGGAAACAAGAAGAAGAACAGCAGAAATGGCTGAATGAACTTTATTCAGGATCTGACACATTATGTCAGTATAATGAACATGACCTAAGGAAGAGTGTTACACTCATAAGCAGACTGAGTTGGCAATGCTGACCAATTAGTACCAGTTAATTTTGCGATGATAGGTAGTACACATGCATGATATTCTATAAAAGCTGAATACGTGTCACCATAAATCAAACACTCTTTTCCCCCTGTGCTCTTTATTCTTGGAAAGTACTTACAGTTGAATCTTCTGCAATACTTGTTTGCTGAAGTGAATGCAAATGTTAATTCCGTGGGCCTCTGCTAGAAACAAAAAATGTTTTGGCCAGAGAAGTTCTTTTCTCACTTAGCATCTATGTGACTATTGCTTTTTTTAAAAAAAAGAAAAAAAAAAGAAAAACAAGTCTGTTTTATTTCAACTACCATACACCACAATATTACAGCACAGTTTAGAGAAACTGTAGTCTGCACAGGAAGAAGATAGGAAAAATGTAGTGTTTTTTTTTTTTTTTTTTCTCCTGTTCCTTCTGAATTTCATGTTCTCTCACTGAGCAGTAAGTGCCACTGCCTACATATTCATTTACTCTGAAAACATTTTGAGCAGCAGTAACCAACAAAAATGGCTGCTACATTTGTTCAGCTGTAATGATAGAATACCCCACATGCTTATCAGTAAAGGAAGTATTAAAAATTACCATCATTTTCACTGTCACTAGTCAAACAGCTGGATTTTTCTCTCTAGTTGCTCAGAACTGGCACTTGCAGCTAAGGAAACAGGTGTTGTCCGTCGTTATCATGCTGTCTGTACTAAAATAAAACACTGAGAGGCGTGAGTTACTGCTCAGCCCTGTAGATGAGATGTCACCAGGGTAGATTAACAGACTAGTTCACAACCACTGTTGATTAACTATTGCCTCTTGCTAGACAACCTCCAGCAGGAGGCTGAATAAAGTTTTGCTTTTAAGAAGGACTTGGTGTTAAGCCAGTTAAAGCTACTTTGCCTTTTGGTAGTCCAGAATCCACAAAATGGTCCAAATGCAATTTCCAGGATACTGTTTTTCTAGTCTGCCCTTCTGGTCAGAATTTTAGAGAAAAGAGGAAGGGTCAGAAGCTAACATGATCAGGTATAAACCACTTCCAAGATTTAGTGGGTAGTTTTTCCAGAATTTTCCCTTATACAGCTCACAACTAACTTACAGGGAAGTATGGTGTTTTCACCATTGCTTCTGTCACATTTATTCTTCCCTTTTAACTCTCTCTTCATTATGAGAATTCAGCCACATGTTCCAAAAATATAACAAGCTCTAACTGCAAAAATAACCATACTGATTTGCATTTTCCCTTACAGAGAAACTACAGAGAGGCAACATTGTTTATTTCTGAGACCTAGACAGACATACAGAGATGGAAAGGTATTTGTCATCAGGACTTCAACAAACAACTTTTATGATGCTCCTTCTGAGTGAATCCCTTCATCACTGTTTTCCTCATCTAGAAAATAAGGCCAGAATTGTCTAGATGTCTTGTAATAGGTCTTTGTTTGTTTGTTGGCTCTTTTTGTTTGTTTTTAAGATTAATTGCTTTCTATTTGGGCTGTGTCACAAAGCTATAAAGTGCTTTACATTCATCAAAGTTCTTATTTGGTGTATTTTGAAAACAATGGTCCAAACTCCTCACTGCCATCTTAATTTCCAAATCTGAAGAAAAGACTCTTCAGATGTGCATTTGACCTCCTTATAGTTTAAGTATATTAAAACATAGTCAAAAATAAGAGCAACTGAAAAAAAAATACATTCATAAAAAGGATTTTACAACAGCTCTATTTCCTTTCCACCGTCTTCATTGTTACCTTTTATGCCATGAAATTAATCCTGCTTTCACCCACAAAATGGAAACTGGGAAACTCAGTGGATCATTCTAGTTTAACAGTCACCAAAAGAAGCTGCTGAAGAAAGCAATTAAGAAACCCACAACACCCTCTAATTAAAAACAAAACAAAAGAAAACCAAAAGAAGAACAACAGAAACAAATGACACACCATGAATGGAAGAAAATATGTGATGTCTGCTGCTCAGTTAACTGCCCTAATTCCTTGCTTACTCCAGTCTGTATGTCATTAGTTTAGTCTTTTATGTGCTATCCCACATAAAAATAAACAGGCCCTCAGGGATTAACATACCACAACCAGCACTTCAAAACTACTTGCTGCAGCTTCCTTTCCACACCTTCATAAATGTAAACAAATCAAGATTTCTGAACAGGAGCTACTGAAATGCTTTTCCTTCATATTGTGCCAAACAGGCATCAGAAATGCCAGTTCTGTAGATCAGGGAAAATGGCAAGTTGCGTCTTACTAAGGGCTATTCTGGCTAAGCATCCAAATACTATCATTGGGGAAAAAAATATTTTTAAATCCAGAGTATTTTAAAAAGTATTTTTGATTATAATTAGCCCAGTTGTAAGTTAGTTGCAATAGCTGGGGGCAAGTGGTTAGAGAACCTGCATTATCCCTGCTATTGCACAAAGTACTGTGATTTCACATATGGGCCATGGTGAAAGCTGTAGTTAAGAACAGTCATAATGACTTCTGCTTCAGTACACAGTTTTTAGTTCAAGCCCAGCTCTACAGGACTCCTATTCAACTTGCTCAAATCAATGACAGGCTTGCCACTGCCATCAAGGGGAACCTGAAGCATGCACTCTCACAGAAAAGAGGTACATCTTGCCTCAGAAACACCATCCTTCTAATTGGACAGGTAGGAACATGAATGTAAAGACAGGACATACATAACAAATTTGCTGCATGATGCAGCTTCCACCCAGTAATTTGTATCTGCATATACAGTAGAGAGAAGGATCATTCACATCATGGAGTTTATTGTCTCCAGTGAGAAGTGCAAGCCTGAATTGCTCATGGGCACAACTCAGAGACTACGTATGGGCACAGTGAAGATAAACTCTGAAAAAAGAGAAGGAAGATGACTAGACTGCTCTAGCTCAAAAGAAAGGGAATCTTCAGACCTCAGCTTATTAGTAGTACTAATCGAATTTCCTCCCGTTTTTGCACTTAGGCATTTTAGGCCCTGTTAATTTAGATTTGTTCATCCTGAACAGCCTGTTACAGCTGCTCAGGAACAAGCCAAACATCTGCCCTGCAAAGACTTCTCTTAGATACTTCATACAATATTTTGACAAAATGCTGTTCCTAGTACAGCAAGAGTTTGTCTGTATCCAAACCAATGTCACTTGTTTCCGTACAGCGATTCTTTTCTGTTACCCTAGACAATCTTATTTGGGATATGCTCAGGAAAAAAAAAAACAGACAAACTTTTGCTGGCTTATTTATCACTACTTAGTGACTCAGCTTTATTTTGATGCTATGTATGGCACAGCTGCCAGCCTGTTGGAAATATTTCTGCATCCCATTTGGTTAGTGATCCTACAATTTCAAAAGCTTGTGATCTCGTATGGAAGTTTGCAGATGTAGTTCCCTCACCCTCCCCAGCTATAGCATGACAATACATGCCAGAACACAGGCTCTGGCACAGACTTTGGAGACGGATGTGGAAAGGTTACACAATTTTGCAATAAATTCATTATGATCAAGCAGCACCAGTTAAAGCAATCACTCTCCTGGCCAAAGAAATAAATAAGGAAAAGAAAAAAAAAAAAAAAAAAAAAAAACAAGTCTTCGCTTTTCTGATGTCCTGTTGCATCAAAGCACAGGTTGCAACAAGCAGAGAAAGTGTAATGTGCTTCAACGTCTTTGTCAGTTGCTATGGTACAGTTTCTTATGGAAAATTCCTTGTTCTGCGTGATGTTTTTCCTGCCTCATTTGGGATGGCAGAACCGTTCCTTGTGTCACCTGAGAAACCGGGCTGTCAGTTTCCACCTATTGGTGAGAAAGAAACTCATCAACAGCAGAACTCAATGGAAAATTCCTCGGGCAGACGTGTCTGCGCTGGAGGCCAACATTACACTGGGGAGGACAGGTCAGGAGCCGAGGGGGCCACGCTGCCACACAGGACATCTGGCTTCCACTTCAGGGTTGGCCACAGATTTCCTGCGTGAGCTGGGGCAAGGCATTAAACCTCTGGGACTGCCCACTCTCTGGCCAGTGCACAGGGGCCCCAGGTCTGCAGCCAGCCCACAGACCAACCAACTAGAGGCAGGGGATGGGAGCCTCAGCCCAAAAGCTCTTCAGACAGGGATTATTTGAGGCTGCGGAGTCCCACAGTGCTTTGCACAATGAGGTCTTGTTTGGGCCTCAGAGCTCTAAAGTAATGTATGCAAATAATAACGGATAATTGCATTGTTCTCTGTCTCTTAAGGAAAAATAGCAATACAAGCAAGGTGGGAAAACTCCGGTGTTGTTGTATATAGCCGAGCAGGAAAAAACATTTGGCTTTTAGGGGAGATCTGCAATCTATTTTCTGCACAGATTATACCAGAAATTGCCAGAAACACAGTATAAATATGGTATTATAGCATCACACTGGTGATACAAAGCAATCAGGAACAGGGTTTTTTTCACTAGGGGAATTTCTTTTATAGATTAGTTGGAAGTAAACCGATTTTAATGTGATATTTTTCCTGCTGGAATGTTTCTCCTTCCAATCAAAAAATAATTAAATTCCACCACTTTTGATTCATGACAAAACCACAGCATGGTTAAAATAAAGAGTGTTAACATTTTAATGCAGTTGAATACCTGCCGTACTCCAGAACAGCAAAATTCCCCTGGGCTCCCTATGGTGATAAGAAGAGCTTTTGACCCCTCTGGGGAAATGGGTTTTGAAAAAAAAAATGTGTAAGTGCTTGAAAAGAGACTCCTTCACTAACTTCTGTCATGAGAATGAAGAGCATTCAAGATGTGACAATGCAATTGCACTCTATGGGACAAATTTTCTGTTGGCGCCAATATTTAAAGCTCCATTGACTTCAGTGGAGTTTCACCTTTTAATCCAAGAAGGTTCAGACTAGTTGGATATCTCTTTCAGTTACATACAACCATTTTTCTCTTTTAGAGTCCTTCCCACTCCCAGATGATTTCAACATGAAAATTAATGAAAACACATGTAAGAATGAAATATACATGTTAAATATTAATTGCATATAAGTCAGAACATGCAAAATTTTGATTCCCACAGCACTGACTTCAGCATAAAGCAAATCAAAAAACTTGACTGAAAAATTTCAAAGGGCATAAAATAAAGTTTCAAAGACTCGGCAACAGGAAAATGATGATTTTGAGTTACCTTTGTGGCTTTCTAAAATAATCAAATTTAACATTGAAAGTGAAAAAAATGTTTATTTTGCCACAAAAGGAGATCAAAAAAGCTTAAAAACAATCTTGAAATATTTACCAAAAAAACCTTTGTATTTTAATACATCAAATTATTTCAATTTTATTGATGGTGCACAGTTTTCCCATTTCAAACTTTCAGCTTGAAACAAAACTGAATCAAGTGCCCTTAGCTTTAACTTTCATTCTGCTTTTAAAGTAGAAAGTAATTTTGAAATGCTGAAATCTCACATGGGAGGAAAATTCTATTTTTGAACAGCTTTACCTCTGTACATTTAAAATCTCAGCTATTACCATGCTTTAGTATGGAGCTTTGGAGTAGGAGGAGATATACCAAAGATGGAATAATTCAATAAAGGTTGGATTATTCTGTTTGTACAGCACAGAAATGGTTCTTCTACATGTTCTTCCTCTCTGACTTTGCATTACAGTGGAGGAACCAGTCATTCAAGCTATCACTGGACAAAGAACTGTATGCCAATCTCATATAGAATCCTATGCAGGATGTCAGCTTGTCAGCTCGTTGCTCCACTGATCTTTTTTTTTTTTTTCCTCATTCTTATCCAGAATTTATCAACTTTCACTTCCAAGAAACTTACTCAGCAAAAATCATGGGCAAGCGGAGGAAACAATGTGGAGAACGGAAGTCAAAACTAAGGTTTAAGCACGGCAAAGTTATATGCAAGTTCTAATGAACATACAGAATTTTGAACCAGAACCCAAGATTTGAATACAGGTGACTTTTGATAAGCTTTACATCCTGATCTCAATGCGATGACATGAAAGTCATAGCTCAGAAAATCTCTCCAAGACTGAACAAAATGATAGTCATCAAAGAAAAATTCTGCAATTTAATTCCTATGGTACTGAGATTAGTTGTCAATTTACAAGTCCTTCAGAAGAGCAAAGGCTTTGCATGCAGAAGTCATTTTTGTGCTAGAACCCACCATCAGAACTGTAATGGACAACCTCATCTTCAGTGAGGTAGGTGCTTTTACATGATTATTCGTAACACAAAGAGAACCTCCAGAACTGCTCCTATAGTTTCCCACAACCAATGCAAGTCATGATATCTTTTAAATATCCATTTAATTCAAGAGTCACAAGAACTGTTCTTGCATTTCTTTTCCAACATTTCTCCTTGTATCTCCAACAGCAGAAATAGCAGCTGTGGGCTAAGGGGGGGGGTGGGGGGGGGTGGGGGGGGTGGGGGGTAGGAAACAGGGACAGAAATAACCAGTGACCCAGAAGAGCTTTTTGTTCTTCAGCTGTCTTATACTCTATTGATCCTTTCTTGCTCCCTAGAGACCGGAGACATTTTATAATTATGACCATAATTAAATGCCATCAGGGATTTGAGAGGACTTCCCTCCTGAACATCCATAAATGCAATAAACATCAGTTTAAAAGCTATGAAACCAAATCAACGAAGAGTTAAAGCTGCAGATACAAGGTCCTGCCATGCTGACCTCCAGTTCTCCTGACTGAGGCCAGAGCTGAGCCTCCACAGGAGCAAGGATAAAATTTCCTTCCCAAAACAATTCAGATATTCAGTTAGTTAGCTGCTTGGATGAAATGAAAGAAAGAGGAAAAGGTGGATTAACAGATTAGCCTAGTGAAAGGCAATTAAAAAGATCCTTAATCAAAGGTGACTGCTTCTATCAAGTTGGGTATCAAAAGCAAAGCCTACTTAACCAAATCATTCTGTTCCCTGAATCCAAATCCTGCAAGTCACACTGTCAAGGAAGGAAAACCTATATAGTGACTTTAATTCCTTGAACTTTGGAACAGTATAGCTGCAAAATATTGCCTTAATTGGAGTAAATGACCAACAGGCCTACCCTTTTGTCATTCTTATCTTTAATTTCCTTTACCTTCCCCCACCCTCTCCTTCCTTCTCTTTGTCTCAAAGAGGGAGATTTGTACTCATCATTGTCTCACAGGGTGCCACTTCTTATTGGACCCCTTTCTGATTATTGCTTAGATACATGCAAGTAGTGGGCTTCTGTACTTTCCCTGCGTTTTCCCTATTGTCTGAGCATGATTTATCTGCTTCATCTTTGTGATGTTGGTCCAGTTTTGTCCAGTCTAATGAGTTTTACTAGTAACTGTTTCTAGGACTTTATATTTATGACGACAACTGCCATAAGCAGAACAGTGGTCATCCTTAACAACATTCTTGTTGGCTTGAATAACACCTACAGATAAAAATGTTTTCTCCATGTTTACAACATGAGAGGTATGCCCTGTAGCAAAGTCTGGGCATGCACAGTGAATTGTCTGCATATGGAGCAGCTGTCTGTATAAGGTAACGAGCAAAACATTGAAGTCTACAATGCACTTGTTTCATTCTATAATCTTGCTGTAAGAGTATGATGTTAAGGAACTGAGTGTATTTATATTCTTCATTTTTCAGTTTGTGGGTACAGCATGAATTTTGAAAGCCTTTACACTGTTTTTCCCCGACAACTTGCTCCACCACATTTCATTGGGTTGGAGAGGAGAGAAGGGGGTTTTTTTCTTCTATGCATCAAGCCATCATCCATGGATCAGACTGAGAACTAGCTGATCTCAGAGTTTGATTTACATTCACACAGATTGCACAACTTAAACAACAATGCACATCAAGAACCTCAATAATTCAAGTGTATCAGGACGTAGAACTGCTTAGCTTGCACAGTATTGAACATCTTTTTAATTTGTTTAAAAACAGCAATGTCAAACCTAGTTCCAAATAAACTCTTGTCAGAAACAATGGGGTTTGTTGCCGATTTGGTTAGATAAAGCTTGTTCCATTACTGAATCTGAGATACAAAGAAAACAGTGCTCACTTGTCTTGACTCAAATGTGTTCAAATAGGCTTTTATCCCTGGATTTCTTAGCCTGATTACCCAGAGCGTTTACCTGCCATGCAAAGGTCCAAGTTCAGCTCAGCACTGCCACAGCTTCTGAGAATCTGCCAGCACAAAGCAGTGCAGGGAATGAGGGACAGCTCATGACTTGCAGCCACAGAGGGTTTATACCAAAGCTCGTAAATTAATATTCCCTTTTCTTATTACAAGAGCCTGAAGATCTAAAAAGGATTTAAACCCAGGATTGTTATCTTCCCTTAGACTGAATTTCCATTTAAAAATTTGCGTCTCTTTCTTAAAAAACAAAACAAAACAAAACAAAATACTTCTAGCATCAAAGTGTGTTTCTCCAAGCAGTTTTGTTCTTATTGTTTCCCTGAATTTCTCTTGTCTTTCTGAGAGGACTACCTGAAAAAGACCTCGGTAAGACAAGAGAAATCCAGGGGACTATTCTGACACACATTTTCTGCAGAGTGTTGAGGTACTTTTTTACTACAGGGCAGATGCTAGTTTTTCAGTTACCCAAATGTCTCCCAGCACAGCCTCTGGCTGCAGTCATGGAAGAATACAAGTTTCAAGAAACAGGTCTTGAGATGGTTTAGCTAACAGTGTGGGTTTTGACATATATGCTTGTATACAGTATGATATACCCATAAACAAAGGTCAGATAGATCATAACAAAATGTTTCTTGAAAACTTTTATGGACATTTGGATGGAATGACTGGTCTGATGAGGCCAAGAATTCACTGTAGGTGGGCAGGGCCATTTATATAGGATGAAAAATAAATATTGCATGCTCAGGCAGAGTCCATCCCTAGATCAGACCAAACCAAATAAAAGTCAAAGTTTTCTCTGTACTATTTCTTTCCATTATTAAGGAAAACACCCGTAGCTTTTCTGTGCTTTTTCCATAGAAAATGTTGTAATTATTTCTTTGTATATATTCTGTCAACAAATACAAGCTGCAAAGTCGAGACAGCAAAGCTGTCTTCTGCAAGAGCAGTGAACACCTGTGTACTTTGTTCTGTCTTGAAACCATCCTATCTTGCAGTCAGGAAAATTTACCTGAAAATTTATCTTACAGAAATGTACAGGCTCTCCTACATATTATTTTTTTCATTGGAACACTACAAGTCGTTTAATGTTGCTGTTCATCACAGTCCTGTTTCACAGTAATAAATGGGCTTGAAAGACTCCCATTGATTTCAATGGAAAATCAATTCTTGATCAGGCCTCTCGAGAAAAGCTATCACAGAAAAAAAAAAAAGAAAGAAAAAAAAAGCTGAAACTTTTTTCTTCTTCCTCATTTGTGAAATACATACTTCATTTTGCACTGCATTTATTCCTCAGCATGGTACCATTTCAGAGTTCTCTAAAATGCTGCCTTCAAAAGGCAAAAAAAATGTAGCCTTAAAATGCAATACAACATCGTGATAAAACTGCAAAACCAAATATCAGACAATTCCAGTAAGGAAACATGCAAAATCAGAATACGTAGTGGAACAGACTTCATGAGTTGGGAAAGAGCCACCGTGCAGCAAGATAAGGTTTCTTGGCAATAGCTGAATTCAGGTTAACTTTCGGAAGGGTTCACTATACCTGCAAAGAAAGCAAAGCCTTCCTCTCCAGCAGCAAAAGCTAAGAGAAAAAAGGAATACATTCTTCAAGCAGGCGCACATGAATTTGAGGCTTCAGTCTGTGCTCCTATACCACATCTCCAGGGTGAGTACTGTGATTTACTGTGTCTGAAGTCATGCCTCGCTGAAAAATGCACCTAATGTCTCCTCCCAGGGTGAAGCACAAGGCTGAAAGGATTCTGCCGACATGGCTAAGTTCAGCAAAGAGCATTTCAGCATCACTGCTGATGCCTGCTGGGGCTGCCAGTGGCAGCTGAAGGGGTCCAGCTCATGAATCCAGCGTCCCCTGTGGTGGCTGGAGAATTGATGCAGCTTGAAGTTGAAGGCAGCTTATACATGGGCTGGAAGCATTGAGGGATGGTGAACCTGCTTCGCAGCTGCAGAGGCACCTGGCAGTAGTCAATTCTCCAGGCACCACTGCTATTTCTGGCAAATTGAGGGAGTTTTTGGACACTGAGGGAGTCAGAGACCACCACCAGCCACTGCCACCAGCGCCTGCCACACTGCAACAGCAAGGATGTCAGCAAGCAACCTGCACCTTTTAACTGCTTCTGATCCCTCTTCTCTGCCCACCCAGTCCAGAGGGCTTTGGCCACAGGAAGACAGTATGTTGAGCTGGTGGTATGTTGATGATGTCTGGGAAGCTGGCTACCACTGCTATACCACTACAGGGAACCACACAGGGAATATCTACTGGTTTACTCAGAGTTAGCATTTAAAAAGGACATCAATCTTTGTGTTGCAAAGCTTAAGCCAAACTCCAGGTGTTGGAAGATCTCGAAGAAACACACTGCTTAAAGATTATTAGACACTTATTTGATGAAGGGTTTCTAATCTATACAGAACCAGACACGTTTGGGTTCCAGAAAGTTACTACTGAGATCCACTGTAGCAATATGTCCATTCCCAAACTGTGCAGATACAGTAGGCAAAATAAGGTGAGAATTTGCCATCAACATAGACATCATGATAGCACAACTTATTTGACTCCCAGCTAAAGATACAGGACCTTTCTGCACTGCTGGTGACACATGTGAGCTTCACATACCCAAGCACCACAAGCACATTACAAAACTGACAGTCCTGGAGGGAGTGGCCCTGTCTAACCGGGTACTTCTATTTGTAAATCAGAGGATGAGAGACTGAGTCCATAAACTTTTGCCTTGCTTTTTACCACCCAAGAAGGAGCTTTTCAAGTTTTCCCACATGATGTTGGTCAATGCATTTCTGTCTGGAGGCAATCCTATTGCTATTCCAGTCTCAACAGCCTCCTGAGTGGAGACTGCAAACACAGCAAAGCAGTTGCTTTTCTTCTGATGAGAATAAAACAGGGACAAGACAAATCATGTCCTCCTGCATAGGCAGTCGGAGCAAATCAGTCATGTGTTGTTATTTCTTTGCCAAAGGCTGAGACTGAGGTTCTTTTGTTTCTTTTCCATTTGTTTCACCCTTTTTCTGTTCCTCCCTACTTTGTGTGGGACATGTTCCCCTTGATGGGTATTGTTTTCGGCTATTTATTTATTTATTTATTTATTTATTTTTATTAAGGCAGCCACAGGCCTTCAAGCTGTGGGCAAAAAGAAAAAAAAAAAATATGAGAGAACATCCTTGAAAGACAGCCTAAGAAACCAAATCTAAACAGATCCTAAGCAACACTCAGAAATGTGAGGAGCTGCGTGGGAATGGTTTCATCACGGAAATATATTAACTGGAACTGTGGCTCAAAAAAGGTATTTGTAATGGCAGTTCAAAATTATGTCAGATCTGTATTTCCCTCAAAATGATACAAATTGGAGGTCATTTGAATTTAGATTTAGCTTCTAACTATCCAGTCCTGGGCACAAATAACCATACAATAGACTGTCCAATTTTCCATTCTTTCTCTACAGTGCTGTGGGGAAAAAAAACAAGGTAGGGGGAAGGAAGAGGAGGAGGAAGTGCCTTCATGAAGGGAGCTTTCCATCTCCTTAACTCTGGCTCTAAACCTTGGATACAACTGAATGCTGCTCAAGGGATTCTCTTGGAGACTGAAAGCCTTTTCCTGCACCCTGTGACCCATACAATCACTGACTTAGAGTCTCCAACAAACAGATTTCAAAGGTATTGAGGTGTAAAAAGACGAGTCAATCATTTACTGGAATCGTCCAAAGTACTAAGCTGATTTAGAATCTGATTCCTACTGACTAGACTTTATATTTCCAATCTGTTCAAGGGCTTTTCAGGAAACCAGTAAGTCGTTGACTTGAATACTTTAGCACCTGAATACCTTTGAGATTCTCATTTCATGTGCCAAGCTGACATCTGAGAATGGAATTTGTATTTCCATAATGCATAAATTAAAAAATAAAATAAAATCCCTAGAGATAAGATTGGCTTTACAGAGATAACACTGAAATTTAGAGAAACAGTCAATAATTGGTATGCACATACCATGTATTTTTTCTAAATGCAAACAATACTCCCATGCAATATGTTTTTAATTAAAATGTTTCTGTTTAATTGCCCCCAAAAGCTAATGCACAAGTTGTTAGCTAAAGGTATTGCACAACTTTTCATCAATAGAACTTTAACTATTTCAGACCTCATTGCAGGGTCTTGACTCCAGTCACTTGACACTTTTTCCCCTGCAGGGGTCTTATACTTCAGTCATGGTGGTTTCCCAGCAATGTGCAAATAACAGTGTTTAATTATTGTGGGCGTTGATGGGCTAAAGATAAGACTTAGCGAGTGTTCACCCTATATCAGATCTGTATGCTTCTTGCCTTAAGTGACGTACTGGCCTTTGAAGAGCAATAACCCATCCTCTGTGGAATGTCCTGCTCAACTACTTGGTCAGCTGCTGAGAAATTCATACCGACCCCCACAGCCTGGGAACTGCTGTGCTCAAGGGTTGCCTCCACCCCTCACTCACAGCCCCAGTAAGCAGAAGTCCCTTCTACATCTTTGACAAAGAGAGAAGCTGGTACTGAGAGGCCCTTTTGCTTCTGTCCAACAAACCCAAATAAAGCTAGCTTAAGGGAAAGTGAGAAAGGGAGGGTTCTAAAGATGACCATAAAGATACATTTTAGCCACTGGATTTTTATTTGTGCTAATTAATGACAGAAGCATGTTCCTAGACTTGTCTACCTGTGTAATCATATTTTTTAAATGTGTCAGAAAATGGTGAGCTCAGGTATTCTACTATATAGATTATATGTCCAAGCTAAAACTGGTCTATTTACAACTCTTGGTGAAAAAAGAAAGAAAGAAAGAAAGAAAGAAAGAAAGAAAGAAAGAAAGAGAGAAAGAAAGAAAGAAAGAAAGAAAGAAAAAAAAGAGAAAAAAAAAAAGCCTTATCATTTTTCCCCAACTGCTGTTGTGAAAAATGAGAAGCCTGTTGAAAGATTTAATTAAAATGTTAATGCTGAAAGACTGATTTGAAGAATATTACAGAATTTTTCAGAGTATTAACGAAGTGTTTTTACCTCTGACAACATTTTAAAAGGCTGCTACATTTCCTTTACTGCTGACCTACACTACGCCATAACACAAGAGCAGCTAACCCTGAGACAATGAGATGCTCCCCACCAACCCCCGTCAAAAGCAAACCGAACATACTCACTCATACAAACTTTGATGCCACTTTTGTTGGGAAAGTTTTCTCAAGACAGAATGTCAGTGAAGCTGCACAGACCTCAGACTAAGATAGTCTGGAGACCAGAAACCTCACAGCAGCTAGTGAGCCCTCCCTCTTGTAAGGGGGAATGGGGCAGGAGTACAGATTTCCATGTCCAAACTGCATGGATCCACCACTAATGGGATAGATACTGTGGGGAAAGCACCTCTAGTACTGAATCTGTTAACCATGATGTAGTAAAGGGAGGGACAGAGCAGGTGAAGCTCTGGCTGGGCACAAAGCCTGCTGTGCAAGCCAGTACACCCTCATGCATACAAAGAAACATGTAAATAGGGGGGTAAGCACACATTCAGAGCAGCCAGCAGACCCTTCTGCAGTTCTGGCAGGTACGAGAAAATAATCTTTGAGTGAGCTTGTGCTCAGGGCTAACTACATTTTACACACTCATGATTTTTAATAATGATGCAACTACTTGGTGATGACCTCTAGAAAATAAAAGTAGGATTTATGATATTGTTTTGGCTACAAAGTTATTTGATTTAGTTCTGATTTTCTTGTACTTCAGTATTTATCAGAGCTAATATTTATACATATTTATATATTTGTATTTCTTATTTTATTGTATTTATTCTGATTTTATTCTTATTTGTACTATCTTGCTTCCCTGGTATCCATATTTCTTATTTAGCCAAAGCTCTCACTGACACAAGGAATAAATCAAAGGCCTAATCCTGCTCCCATGCTTAGGCTCATGATAAAGAGGTTTTCACAATAGATTACTTTTTTCCCATTCAGCTTAATTATAAGTACTACCCATTTAAGCACTGTAATGTTTCTTTTTTTTTTTTTTTTCCCCTCGCATTATGCATTTACATACATATGCAGGTTTCTGCATACAAAAAGAACATACTTAGAACTTACTACGCAGCACAGAGTCTGAAAGGCATAATTTAATCATTACAATATAAATAGTGCTATTTGTCATCTATGTATTACTGATTTAGCTACATATTTTGGTGGCAAAATAGTGTATGTATTTCTAATACTGTTGTATTTTCAAATGACAGACTGAAAGTAGCAATGTTACCTACTAAAAAAGTGCCATGTGTTTTGTTGTTGTTGTTCTTGTTGTTTTTTCATCTTGACTACTACCCCAATTGCAGAGAATGTTTATGTAAGTGTTTAATTTCACTTTATCTTTCATAATGTCCTTAAGCTTGCATTTCACATGAAGCGTGTGGTGGGGCTTGATGCTGAAAGTGAATTTCAGTGCTCTGCTGGAGAACAGCATGCTAGACTGAAGTTAACCTGACATATTTACAAAACAAAGTGCACACTCTTCCTGAATGTTGGCACTGGGCACTTTGCTTTACTAAGAGTGCATGTCTCACTTTGTCCCCTCTCATTCTCTGTCTTTGTAATTGAAATGCATTCTTTGGGTCTTAGTTGCTCATATCTCCTTCCTAAATATCTGCTGTTTAGCCAGAACTATGTTTCATGTGCTGTACTTCTAGCTGATAACATAAATTACAGATCAGAGTCCAAGTTGTTGCTCTTGTAGTTGCATTTCCAGCAGTAGGACTCTCAGTGCAAGTCAGAGTTTACCAAATAATTCAGGTCATAGAACACCATTTTGTGTAATGAAATGCAAGCATTTTGCTGACGACATTACTGCTTGCCTTTTTTACCAGGTATAAAAGGACTTCACGGATGGATCATGACCGGAATGCAAGTAACTTTTGGGGACAATATGATTCTATAGGTTCACCTCTATACTAAATGTGGAAATAGTCCCTTTCCTTCCAATTCTGAATCATTAAAGAGGTAAACTCCTCCACTGCTCAAGTTGAAGGTTTCAGCCTTTGGGAGAAATTTTTCCATCTGTTTGAAAAAGAAAAAAGAAACCATGTAACCATGTCTGCTGAGACTCAGAATGAGCAGCACGTGTTAAAAAAATCTAATTTCTCACAAATTTATTTATTCCCTGTTACATTTTATTTGTTAGGCAGAGGAAATATGAGACCAGACTATTGGGAAAATTATGTGAGACTCAATATGACAATATTATATATATATATATATATATATATATATATAATATATATATATATATAATAGCGGACAAATCGATTGCCAAGCTAATAAAGGTCAAACACAGCTAAGGAAATATACCACCTATGCATGTGGTTGACATCTCTGACATATGCATGTCTTGGTGAACAATTGCAAACACACATAATTTAAGTGGTGACTGCAATCAGGGATTGAAAAATGCAACACAAAATACAAAAATATTTAGTCAAGCCAACAAAATACATCTTCATATATCCTTATGTCTCTATCTACCCCATAAAATATCTTTAGAGTAAGGCACACAGGGAACACTAGGGAACAGGACAAGCAGTACATTTAATATGTATATCCCTCCTCATAATCTCAAACTCATTCATTGTTATTTTTCAGCATTTAAAGTTCTTTGGCTTTCAGCATCTAAAGATTCTAATTTTGGTGAAGTGAGTGCCCTGTTAATCCTCCCAGCCTCTGAACCACGATTGCCAATGAATGTCAAGTCTGGCAAGTTCAGCTTGGGTAGCGAGGTGTTTCCTCTCAGTATGGATTTCACGAAGATTGATTGTTTTTGCTCCTCTGTGCTCTGGCTGCTGAGGTCAGGCTGTCCTTTATAGGAAAATGAGCTGCTTATAAATTTTGAGCTCTGCAAACTTTGGGGGTTGATGGAAAATCCCCAGTCTTACAGTTTAGCTGTCTTAAGAAACCACAACAGCAGCTTTTCTTCTGTGGTCACTGAGATGTAAAAGCCTTTCAAAAGAGATGAAAATGCTGACAGAGTCTTTCTCTTGGGAGACCCTTCTTCTGCGCATAGGGACATAGTCTATTTTTCACCCTGTAATGCATGTAATGCATGTAAAAATTACACCTATTCCTGAAAACTCTAGGAGAGTGTAAGGTGACAGATAAAACCTGGAACATGCCACTTTTGTTACATGGGAGATAAAGTCAAGTAGAGATTGTCCAATGCTTGCAGTTGGCTCATCGAACCTTTTGGGATTTTTAAATGACACTGTGTAGGATGGGCACTACAGATCAATGAACACATCTTCTGCTCTGGGTTAAACATTTGGCAGACCCCTGCAGCACACAGGCTCTCTCCTGGTGAATTTTCCTTTTTGCCTGCCGTTTTCATGTCACCAGATTCTCATGTCCGCACTCTGCAGTGAGAGCCCATGCCCTGAGAGAGAAGAAGGAGACACTGCCATAGCAGAAGCACATGTGCTGGGGACAGGCTCTCCTGTGGAGCTCCTGGGGCAAGGATGCCTGAGAAATACATCCCAGGTGACCACAAACCCTCTTTCTGTTAAACTTGCCCTGGCAATGTAGATAACCAGTTCTTTTTTTTCTGATCAAATGGCCCCTTGCTAGTGATCCAAGGACTAGGGAGAAGGTTGTCAGCCCAGCACCAGATCAAAGGCCTGTTGAGGCCTGAGTGATCAAAGCCACAGAAACAACTGGTCTGAGCCACAAGCAGCTGCACCCTTCCACCAGCCTCCTGGGAGAAGTAATGCACCTCTGAGAGTCCAGGAGTCTGCCCTGGCTGCCCTCTGCTCTGTACGGAGGCTGAGCCAGAGTCGCATCCCCTGGCTGGCAGAGGTGGCCAGCTCTGCATCCCAGCACGCTGCAGCCATGCTCAGTGCTACCAGATTGTGAAAGAAGCTTGGAAAGAATCACAATGTCATAAACAAAATAAACAGAAGGAACAAAAATTCAGACCTCTTTCTGTTTTCTCAGACTTCTGGGTTCTGGCTTACATTCTCAAGATCTTCTTCACAATTTTTCCCCTTTAAAATGAAATCTGAGATCATCACCAGACTCAAAAATGTGGCTTTAATGTCCAATACTACAGGAGTCATGATAAAATGACAAGAATAACACTCCTATTTCTTTTCTCTTATAAAAGTCATTCAAGTAGGTGGTGGACAAAAGCGGAGCATTGCTGCAACCTTCCTGACTAACAGAGATAACCACAGTCTGGCTTTATATTCCTTTAAAAGAAATCTATAGTCACAGAATAAGGTAAGTCAGAAAAAAATGAGATCACCACTAACTAAATGGTGTAAGAATCCCTGAAATAAAAATGAAAATGCCTGAAAGTAAGTTGGCAAGTTCAGTGCTCAGAATGGGATAGGAGAGGGGTTAAAAAAAAATAATAATAAAAGTTATTTTCTTCTGATCAGCAAAATAAATCAAAATTAAGTTACAAAAATTATTTTGATCAATTTATAAACAGCTGCTGACTTTCCTTAACAGAGGCCAACAGAAGAAGTACATTAATTTTTCACAGTGGGTATGTAGACAGCATCTTGTCCACTAGCTCAAATGATTCAAATGCATTTTTCTATGTCTATCCACTAGAACCTAAACTAAGACACTCACAGCTGGTAAAATACTGAAAGCAGTCAAGCTAAGTACAATAATTGTTATTACTTTCCAATGGAGTCTAAATAACCACCTATTTCCTCAACACAGTATTGTAAGACTAGGGATGCTATTTGTGTGCTAATACAAGTGCAGGTGAAGCACAAAATATTACATTGTGTCAGCACAACCTTTCATTTTTGTAAAATAACAGAAGTAAATCTGAAGATTGCATGACATTTTTTTACCCAATGCATATATCTAAAGTGCACATTCACACTCTGGTTCATGAAGGAACACCCTGTACTGCAGAAATATAGACCAAATATTAAGACTACCCATGAATACATACCAATTTCCCACTTGAAAGCCACAATCCACACCACATCATTTGAAACACAGAGGCCAAGGGTATGGCCAGTCACTGAAAACATCTTGTCACTGCCTCACACACTGACTAATTAACAAGCCTGCCCAGTATGCTGTTTTCTACCATCGATATCTTAAGGTACAAAATCAAATGAAAGCATGAATATGCTGCGAAGGGCAAACTGACACTAGTGCAGTTGGTATTTATTCACCCTCGGGGGCCTGAAATCTGGAGCTTACAAACATTTTCATGAAAGTTCCACCTTCTTTTCAGTTGCACCCAACAGCCGTGATGACTTCTTGGGGTGAGGGTGCAGGGTGGTTCCTATTGGAATGAGATTCAGAGAACAATTTGATTCGCCAAATCCCAAAACCACCTGCAAAGAGCTTCTTATCCAAGGTCTGTCCTGAGAGTCTCAACTTGGGCTCTTCTACTGGCATCTTTTGCATGCCTTCTTCTCAGGTTTTGCTTTTCACATTACTACCCAGCACAACAATGTTATTTACTGACTGCATTTCCAACATTAATCACTGAAATATAACAATAATGGGCTGATATATTCTCAGACCTATGCAGCAAGCTAAGTGATGAATGAAGAAAGGCCAGAGCTGTATGTGGGGTCAATTGCTTTTTTCCTTCCACCCTGTTTCAACAGGTCCGTCAAGCTCAGTTGATAACTGTAGCAACTACAACTTCCATGTAGGAACATAGAAGACTATTTTTTGAAACATCATGGTATTAATAGAAAGATCAAATAGATACGTTGCTGTGACATCTCATAGGATTAGTGAAGCCAACCTTTTAGCAATGGTTAGCCACCATGCCTCCAAGATACTAGATCAACCATTTGATTTCAGAGGAGAAAAATCTTTTCAAGGTTTGCCATCCAGGGTCTCTGCACCTGAGAGTATTACTTCACTACAAAGTTATGGCCTGATTTTCAACAGCAACAACTGAATACTGTTGGTAATTCCTAGGCAAAAGGTTTGCAGGTTGATGCTAATATAACACAATGTGGTTTATAACAAATTAAGTGCAAAGAGTGTTTCACCATCTCCAGGTGGTAAATTCTCTCACATCTGAAATAACAGTTGTCACTGTTAGCTAAGTACCACCAAAAGGAATTACCAATTGATTTCACACAGAAAGGAACCAAGAAGTCTGGTATGTGTCTGAAACATGTCAGTGCACCGCAGACTGTAAACTTCCAAGGTAGAAATAGTCACGATACTGGAGTGGGATATGAGCAAGAAGCAAACAATGGTCCACAGCAGAGAAGAGTCAGGAGTGTTGGGACAGGTTGGCAGATAGAGAAGTTCCAAAGCAGCATTAGGGAGTTTGCTAGCAAGGCAAATGGATAGTTAAGATGGTGGGCAGTTGGAACTGGAAATGTCAAACAGTACCAGTTGGAAGATGAAGGGTAATTTTCTACTGTTATGCCAATTACAGGTGCATATGAGCACTTGGGCTGAAACATGGGACAGAAATTCAGTCCTTCTGAGTGATGACTGGAAGCCAGCCCCTGAAGTCACCGGGGCTTTGGTCTTCATCAGTTTGCATTTCCCACCTTGAAGGCTGTGTCTCAGGAGCAGGGATGTGCTACAACTATTAGCCTGAGACTTTGATTCCTTAGAAGCCATCACTTTTCAGGATTTAGTTACTCTGCAGCTAAAGTAGCAATTTACTGATCCAGTGATGGAATTTCAAATGAAATTGGTCACAAAATATTGTTTGATTTTCTTTTAAACACACGCACTTTGAATACTTCCCAATGTACTTGGAAATGATTATCTGTAGAGAAGTCAAAATACCTGTTATGTTGATAAGGAAACTCTACTTGCTACTCAGAGCAGATGTACTCCAATTTTTGTGAAAACTGCAGTTCAATCTGCATACACCTTCATCTATCTCAAAGTCTCACCTTCTTCCACAGAACAGCATACACTAAATACTTAAGAATTGTTTCCAGCATGACTGTCAGTGGTTGCTGTGTTTAATGCTAGCAGACAATGGAACTTAGACCAGATAGGACATAACCATAAATGTCAATTATCTTGCTGACGGTGAAACCAGATGATATCTGGAGCTGGCATTATCGTAAACAGGAAAAAGGTATGAGAGGTACTTAACTTAGAGCTTTAAAAATACCAGATATGCACATCAGGAGGAAGCTGGCAGGCTAAGAAAGGACAATTACAGCTCTGTACTAACAAGTGAGTGAGAGAGACAGAAGGAGAGAGTATGTGAAATCATTCATGGGAAGACCATTTTTATACCAGACAATTTGTATTACCTTCTTTATTGGACAGATGCTCAGTGTGGTAGGAGAAATATGTCTTGGTTTATATACTGCCACAGTTTACCTTATTTTCTTTGCTACAACAATAAAACACAAAGAATGGGACCACCATGGTGATGTGGCAAAATGCAGAGCATTAGCCTCATATGTCTCCCTGAAGCACCAAAGCAAAGTCTTGAGCCACATCCTGCAAACATTTATGCACAAGCTGAACTTCATGTACTGTGATTAATTTCCCTGACACTGTGTGGGTTTCATTGTAGCACACAAAACCAAACACAGACTTACGTATTTTTAGGATCAGGCCCTACTTAGCACTGCTCAGCTGTGATTTAATGCGATTGTACTCAATGTGCAGCTTACTAAATGTGAGAGAATTTTGTGTTTTGGTACAGTTTGTGTTATTTTTTCCTCAGAACAGCATGTATGTTGTTTCAACATTAATGTTGAAAGTGAAATACTCTGTAGTCACTGATGTTTATTTAAACAATTATAACATTGTCTAATGCAGCTGGGAACGGAGGTACAGTAGCCTCATATTTAAAAGCATGGCCTTTTATATAACATTAAAGAGCTCTAGTGGGCATGTTGCCCATTTCTGATTCCCTAGTGGCTTCTATTTTTCACAGGAATTAATGTTCTAATCACAATGCATCTGTATAACATTTTCCTTGTGCTGATCAAGTATCAGCAAATCAGTGATTATTTAATGCATCCCACCAAATATGCTAGGCCAAATTATACAAATATGCTCTGGTAGAAGAGATAATGAGGCACTTCTAATCATAAAATAGTACCACACACACAACGTAGTAAAAGAACATCAGGGATATGTAATAAAAGCAGAAAAATCCCTCATCTTGCGTGGCAGGATCCTTTTTTGTAGATTGTGCTTAGAGTAAAACTCAAGATGTAGATGAGTGTCAATATTCAGAATTAAGTAGTCCAGTATCAGTCTTTACAACCTTAGAGATCATGCATATGCATATGCATGCAAGCACTCATTCACAGGTCAAGCAAGATTCCTATCATGCAATGTAAACTTTACAAAGTTGGAGGCAAAGTTTTCTGATCTAGGCAGTAGGCCCCTAAACAACAATTTGTATTTTGAAGCTGTATCATTCTGGGTAGGATACAAATAGGCTGTAGTATCCCTTAGTAGCACACCCAATGCTCAACAGCTGCATTGGAAATCTCTGGACTGACTTCCCAGGGAAACACATCAGCCGTCCATGGACACTCCACAAATGTACATACATTCATACACACATACACACACAAAGACACACAAAGAAGTCTGATATACTTAAAAACCTAAATGTACTGATGAAAAAAAAAAAAACAGTACTGCAGTTGTTGTTAATCACAATACCACTTAGGTATTTTTTTCAGTTATCTGCAGATAATATAGTATATATAGTATATAGTATATAGTATATAGTATAGTATATAGTATATATAATATAGTATATAATAATATAAACTAATAGCTGGTTCAAAAATCAACATTTCACATGTCCAGTTCTACAACTGAAGAGTAGTAGCTGCAGTTAGGGATACTCTTTTTTAACTATAAAGAGTTAATTATTTTTAACTCTTTGTACTTTTTCACATTTCATCTGCTTCTAACTGAACATGAAATAATTTGTATGTGACATCTATTGTCCACTGAGCAACCTCCTGCTCTGCTTTTCAACATCTTTTCCAGTTACAGAGATTGAATTATACAATTAAATTAAAATAATGGAATTTTTAATCCTTATTATTCTTATACCTTTACAAATACTCAGATTTCAAAATTAGGTTATGTTCATTACCAAAATGAAAGCAGTGAGTATGTAACAATACTGACTTTGTTTTTGACCCAGCATTTATTTTGTCCCAGGAAAGCATTCAGTGCACAAGACTGGCTAAAGACCACTGAAATCAATGGAAAGGCTACCAGTGACTTTAATGGAATATGGACTGAGCTTTGAGCATAACACTGATGACTTAATTAACTCATTACAAGGGCCGAATTTGGCTTTGACAGATATAAAGCAGTTCATCCCATGTATGTTTAACAAACTGCATACATTTTAACCCTACCCTTCCACTCCCAGGAATTTAGACTTTTATTTTATTTTATTTTATTTTTTTCCTGTTAGCTCTGTTAAGGAGCCCCAGCACTTGCACACAAAAAATGAATGACTGGAAAACATATATTTGTTTGTACTTACAGGTGTCTGGCTTGAGCTGACTGTTGGTAATGCCAAAGTACTGAGGATTTTCGATGACAGGAATCTTTGTCATCCCAATGATGACTGCGTCAGGACCCCCCTCAGAAGAAGATGGAGTGTTACTGCCATTTGAGATGTGATGGAGAGGACTGGCTGAATCATCATCATTGCTTATAACTGAAGAAGGACCTAGAATTATAAAGAAAGATTTGCCTTAATTCAGAACATTTCTTTTCCCTCAGACCATTCTTTTTTTTTTTTTTTCCTCCATCTTAATAGTCAAATGCTCTATTTATATACCTTGTTGGTCTTACCTCAGGAATTTTATATGTCTGGGTGGAGATGGAGAAATTGGGGGAAAAAAAAGAAAGGAAAAAAAAAAAAAGAACACAGTAGTAGGCTATTAGGAGTTGGAATGTGAAGTAAATTTTTGCACTGGTAGATCACCTACATTAAATATGTCAGGGTCCAGCATAGTCTGTTATTGAGAAATATCCCTGAATAAGGTATGAAACACACATAATAAATTTTTACCTTAAGATTTTCTCAGATCACAGAGCAATAATACCTTTTCCCACAAACCTGGGGAAACACCTGCCTTCTCTTTGAGGTGGCATTATAACAAGACAAAAGCCAGAGAGAAGATGGGCTCATCCTAAACTTGGAAACTGTCATTTCTGAATGACAAAATGGCTGGGAGCCAAAATCAAGAGGACAATGTAGACAGTCACAGAAGGTGCAGAGTATGTGCTCAGAGTAGTGGGAAAGACCTATCTCACACTACTGTGAGATCTGGGGTCACTGCACAGGTGCTCCTCCAGAACAGGATAATATTCCTCTGGCTCCTGAGGCCCCATCCATACCTGAGACTAGTCACATTCCAGAAAGAGGTTTATTTTGATCGATAATTTAATGACAGTTTTTGTTGTTGTTGTTATTGTTGTTTTGTTTTGTTTTGTTTTCACTGTGTACTCTATACTTTCAAAGAAAGCACTATGGTGTTAAAACCTCATAACAATAATTAAAAAAATGCTTAGCAGCATGCTCCACTTCTGTGAGCTACAGGGGCTTTTGAACTAATGGCAAGATCAGTGCAGATACCATTTGAAATCTTGTGATCTAACACCGCTATTTAAATTCTCCATTACATCTTCCACTATACAGCCAATATTCAAAGAAAACCAGAGTCACCATTTAGCAGTGACAACATGTTGCCTAATCTGCCCATTAAAGAACCAGCAGAGATCACGCATGCCACATGTCAGACCATTCTCCATCCATGTTAACCTGTGTTTTTGGTGTGGCATTCACATCTTCTAATTTTAACAATTAACAGATGATGCTAGCAACAGATGGAATGATTCACCCTCTTAATGTACCTGTCCTGGAAAGGCATCCTCAGATGACACCTGTGTTTGCCGTACCAGCAGAACTCATAGGTGGGGCAATTGTCTCCCTAAAGAAGGGGGTAGCACAGATAACCTTGGCAAAGACAGCTGTTTACTCCAAGTCACCAGCCACTCCTCTGCAAAATGTCCCAAACTGAGCTTTAGGTTGGACGGAAGAGAACAGTGCAGAGGCAAGACAGATCCAACTAACCCCAGCACACAGATGACATCTGTATTTGCAGGAGAGATGGGGGACATAGAGACAACAGCAGATCATGTAGAAACATCACGGAGAATGTAAGAGAAGATGAGGAGGATGCAACACAATATACACACAAATAATGAATGAGGGCAGGCCCAGACACAGCAGCCAAGAAAGGTCAGGTTTATAGAAAGGAAATTTAGACTCTCTTACTGTTTTGTGGTGCACTGTATCATAACAGGAACACTTTATCATTACATGGTATGGCTCACAGGAATAAAACTTAAATAATTTGGCATGTTGGTATTCAACCGTAGCTTTAGAGGCTCAAGCATACTCCCACCCCTGTCCCGCTTTCCCTTCTCCCCAGTTGGTTTAATGGTGCATGAGGGAAACGTTCTCATAGTTTGAAAAAGTACTTCCCCCCCTAGCCTGAAACATTAGAGGTAATTTTTCAAATGCCTTGCACTTCACTGGAAAGTCACTGTTGACAAATGTAAGTGAAGCCTAGATCTCTGCAATTTATCAAGTGAAATACTAATACCAAGGCTGTTTTTGTCATTACTGATCACTGAGATTGATTCTACTAGGAAAGCTGCCAGGATTAAGAGTTTTTGGTGAAGATTTCTCTAATGAAGTGCAGAACCCAGAACCTATGGGAAAGGGTCCCTCAGATGGCACACAAGATACTTATGTGAAGTCACAACACATTTTTCAGGTGCATGGGAGTCGTGTGTAGTAGAATTAGAGTGCAAACCCATTTAAAACTGCATTCAGCTTTTTCTAGAGATCATCCTTAGGTCTCTCAAATTTCTGAATGTCAAGCTAATGGCACCAAAAAGCAGGCAGGCAAATACACGTTTTCTTGAGAAAATAGAGTCCTTTTATACATATTATATAGTCCTAATATAGACTTTGTATGAGGGTCAAATCCCTTCTCTTACAGCAAACAGGCAAAATCTCTTGCCTCTGTAATTTAATAGACACACATCTCTTAAGTCCTTTTCAGCCTTGTTGTTCTCTGCTGCACAGGAGGAGGCTCCTTTGTCATTTTTTGCTTCCACTATACATGTAGTGACGGCAAGGAAATACGTCCATTACACATTTCTGGATGTTAGAGTAGTATAATGAATAGAAACTTATTCCATTCACCAAATCATTTCTTACTGCTCTAAGACCCATTTTTGTGTGGTGAACTATTTTTTCAGTCAGTATAAGCTGCAAAGTGCTGCAGGTGAAAAGTAGACAATTGTTCTATAAATCTATTCCCTCAATTAAGATAACTGGTAAAAGCTAGTCTTCCTTGTGGCATGAAATAGGTTCCAAGTATATTCAGCTCTCTGACATAGCTGAGGAAAATGTGGAAAATGAGGTGATTCCTCAGTAAGTATGCAGTAGTCTAAGAAAAATTCAACTCTGGGAACTTTGTGCTGTGTCCCTTGGTGTCCTCTCTCATTTATTAGAAGCTAATCGGCTCACGCAATAGTCTTTGGAAACAGTTGTTCGGATTCAAAAATCCTATTTCCTTTTACTGTGTATTTCTTCACTAGTTAAGCCAAACAGAACTCAACAGATGGAAATTTTTGTGTATCAGAGGCAAGCTGAGCTCACATCCTTTCAAACAGCCTCTTTGCTGGGACCTTTTAGTGAATATGAGCAAACTGGTACACAAACTGTTTCCATATTTTCTTGTATGCCAGACTACACTTTCTGTGAAGTTGCATTTCATCTTTTGAATGCACTAAGTCACATTACAATTACAGGCCAGCATTGCAGCTCACTCCTCACAGCAGCAGCCTCTGACTGATATTCCAGTAATGCAAAACCATTTTCCAGAATGCAAGATGAGCCCATCATCTGTGCTGACAAGAAACTTGAGCAGCCCTGTTCTGAATTTGCACTAAGCTCAAATCGAAAGACAATTTGTTAAAGTACCTTAAAGTGTGGTTTCATGGAGATTAAATGGGGTCACTTCATTATTTTTCAAAGGCAGAATGAGTATGATAATTACACCTATTATAGATTCTGTTTTTTATCAAATCTGCTGTTGATTTCACATCCAAAATATGAAAATTTTGCACAAAATATCTTTGGTGGAAGTGAAAATCATGGGTTGTCAGTAGCCATTAGCTATTGCCAATAGCAGACTCACAGTCAGCTTGACCTTTTAAGAAAACTGCAGAGGTTTTCTCTGCCTTCAAATGTGCTGCCCAACATCTTCACTAGATATCACTTTTAGACTGTGTTTCTTATCTTAAGAAGACAGAAGCTGGAGCCAGATGAGAAATGGTAGACTGCCTTGGAGAAGAAAGATGAGAGCTACACTCTGCAGGGCTGAATGTCTCCTTCCTCTGATGTTAAGCTAAAATATGCCCATTCTGCATGGCCTAGACCTAAGTAAAATCACCTCTGCATACAAAAATAGCAGCTATCAGGAAAAAAAAAAAAAAATCACACAGTGGCATGTAAGAAAAACAATTATATTCTAAACTGGCTTGCTATGAAAAAGCCAAAATACTCCCCACTTCCTAGGCTGTGAATGAACCTCATGGAGATAGTATGAGGATGAGCAGAAAGAGTGCTGCTATTTCTGGCCAGAAGAAAGAGGTTCATGATCATAAAATACATCCTTTCCTGCTGCTCTTTTTGCCATCAGAGTTAATGCAGTTTTAGCATGCATGCTACCAAGATCTACCCACACTGTTATTTGCTGGGGCTAGGTTTTGCTCTGCCTTATTCCAGATTTCTGCAAATACTTGGGTAGCTGGCTGTAGCAACACATCTGACTACTGTCTGCCACTGAAATAATCCACATGACCTTCCTGTGTATGAAAGTACAGAAAGAGTCCCAAAGTGAATAATAGCATGACTCAGCTAAGCAGGCTCAAAAAAAAAAAAAAAAAAAAAAAAAAAAAAAAAAAAAAAAAGGAAAGGTTCTCAAATGCAGAATCAGAAGGAACATATGGTTATGGTTTGCACCTGGCATGGTCTTGCAAGCACATATTTTCAGACTTTAGTTTAGATGGTCACAAACAATCACTGTGTGCATCTACTTCTCCCTTCACCTACTGTGTTGAAGATGTAAGCAATCTACTCCATGCATACTCTCTGAACTCTAACAAGAGCTCTTGAAGACAGCAATATCCTGCATGCCCCTTGCAACACCCTTCTCTGTGTCACACATCACTTGAATTATTCCTGAAGTTCACTACGAAAGGTTGAGCCAAGCTGGGAGACAATAGGAGTAGTTAATTCTCAAAAAAACAGACAATTTTAATTTTATGATTGGAGCTGTGTAGTTACAGGGACACATCTGCTTAGCCGGGTGTTAGAAGGCAGCTCAAGTAGAGGATTGTTTATAGAGATGACTTTTGTGCTGTGATGCCTTAATGACAATAGCTCCTTCCATGACAAATGGCACTCAATGCAAGGAAGATTCTTCAATTGATGTTGCACTAGCATTGGCTCTTCTTGCGTCAGATCCTTGTTCCCATAGGCACAAGGAGCAGTCCATGCAGGGATGTAAGGTAATGGCACACAATCCAGTCAAAAGCAGGCCTGTAAGTGCATGTCATGTTAGTAAGCATCACGTCTGCTGGATTTTAAGGCCAATCTTCTCTATTTCTCCTTTTGGGTGGGGTGTATTTTTTCAATAGTTAAATACCTTGTTCTAAAAAATAAATTATTTATGATTTCTTTCCCTATAAGACTCCCATATTTGCTGTAGTTTTTTTTTTTGTTTTTGTTTTTGTTTTTTTTCAGGATTAAAAGGTAATCTATTTTTTTCTGCTTCAGCAAGACCAGAGATGCAAATTCGCTTGTTATCAAGCTAAGATTCACGTTTCTTACCAGAAATGACATCTTTTAAGCTCAACCCTCGAATCCCTGTTTTATCTTTCATTCCCTCTAAAAGACAACTCATCATTCATGACTTGGTGCACTTTTTTTCTGACCAGTGCTACAGACATTACTTTGAATATTCCTTTGCATTCCTAAATTCAACAACTGTAGGTAACTGTGATATTGAATAATGTTTATGCAGTTCTATTAGACTGCATAAGGAGCCCAGCCTAATAGAAGGCAATGCAATTATTGCAACATTACTTTATATTACTGGTCTCTTAAAATGCTACATGCTGAATACAGAGAATTGAATTAAGGGGCATAAATAGAGCACAAGGAGAAAAAAAATCAAAGCCAGCTGAATAAGCTTCCCAAGGAGAAACCAGTTTAGTCTCACTTTGGTTGCTGGAGCTGTTCAAAGTAAACTCAGATTCTTCTGCAAATCCAGAGTGCGCTTGTTAAAATGATGCTCTTTGCTTTGCAGCTGCTGATAATTTTAATGAGGGAACACTCACAGCATGGTGCTCCTATGCTTCCTCAGCAGTTCAGCTGTGCAGAGCAATAGCATTTCTTGCTTCTCCTCACCTTCCAGCCAACCCTTCTTGTCTCTTGCTCCCAGCCCTGCCATGTCCCCAGAACACAGCCATTAGTGTTAGCCTTATTGCTGTCATCTCAGTAGTCACTGCCATACTTAGTTTCCAAATTAGCATTATGGGGCTGATACTCCTCTGATTGTGGTGAAGGAAATACAAGAATAAGATCACCCCAAGCAGCATTGCACCCAAGTATAATGCTTCTTGCTTCTGCTACAGAAGCACATTGCTCTTCAGAGCTCAGTGTATGCCCTTCTACCCTGGTGCAGCACGCTGAGCCAAAAACTACATTGTAGGCATTACATTTGTGACTCAGAAAACTGAGACTTGCCAGGCTTGGGTGTTTAGAGGATAAATAATTTCACATCTTCTGATAGGTATCATTAATCTGTTTAACTGATGTGCACCCACCAATGCTTGTTTAAGCTTGCACTCTCTCGGTTCTTGATAAGTGAGGTAAGAAAAACTTTCTGATGCTGCCCAAAAAGGTCAGTTCCCATCCAAGAGCGTGCCCCCAGGAAGTCAGGGGAACCAGAATGCATGTGGATCCAGAGAGCAAGAAAACTTCCCCATACCCAGCAGACTAATGCCTCCAGTCAGCACATTATTTAGAGACTCCCTTTCCAACAGTCTCTGAATTACAGAAGAAAGAGGGCTTCTCAGAGATCTCTTGCAGGAAAAACTGGCTGGAAATAGAGGTTTAAACTCAAGAAGCACCCCACAGGAATCGATTCACCTACAACAATTGCAGAACAAAGGGGAGACATTTGTTTGGAAATCATAATGGAGCCACACTACTTTGACACAACATTTCACTTGGGTGATCAAGTCCCCAAAGTGTTTTGCATTTGTTTTCAAATGAAAATCAATGTTTTGTCTTTCCTTATTTGTTGCAGCTCCATGAGAAGACCAAATTGTTTAGTTCTCACTGTATCACATTCCTGCAGAGAAAGTAAATTAGTGACAGATTATTTTCTTTCTTACACAGAATAGCTTAAGCAACACATACCCATGACTGTAATTAAATAAAAGGTGTGTTAGAAAACTCTATAGTGCCAAATATTCAGTGTTGCTAGGTGTGAAAGGTCAGTCACAGTAACTTAAATGCCTTTTGCCTAAAAAGCACGTTCTTCTTGCTGGAAAACTTATTTCAGATGCCTGACTCCTCTACAGAACATGTAATCTGGGTAATTTCCACTGAAATGGCTGTGCACAGATTTTAGCCACTCAGCTATTTCATCAGGCCTTTTTGTGGTGGCTTTACACCCAAGAGCCACAGCTGCTTATCTGTTTCATTCAGCTTTATTCTGGAGCATGATTGTGAAAGAGTCCCAGTCAGTGCCAATTAACTGCTTTTTTTTTTTTTTTTTTTTTTTTTTTTTCTCACAACCTCATCTACATTGTCATGTATACACACATTCACACATTTATTTATGCAAAGCCTAGAGCATTCCAGAAGTCATAATATCTGCAAGGGAGGTTTCCAGCTAAGGAATACACCCTAGGATAACCTAAGGGACCACTTCATAAAGCACGTGACTCCCCAGAAACCATGCAACCTACGGAACAAAGGGACAGATGTACAGGTGTCCAGGTCTGGGACAGGCTGTCAAGGTCATTCACCCAAGAAACCTACTTTGTAGCACTGCAAACCCATGTAGGAAGAAAGACAAGGTCTCTAATACATATATTTTTTTTCTGGGGTGGTCTGTTCAAGAGGTAAGGTGGGTAACCCCCTCTGTCCAATTCCACAGCTGACTGTTCCCACGGATGCCATCAGCAAAGCCCCATCCCACAGCACAGAGGTTACTGATTTCTTTCTCCTTTCAGCCAGTGAGGCACTTGAATAACAGATCTCACAGCTGCAATCTGGTACATACCTTCAAAATCTTAAGCACCATGACCAATAAATCCTCACAGTTCATCCTCTGCGAGGTACATGCTACTATTATTCCCATCTTGGAGGCAGCGGGAAGAGCTCTGTTTAGCTTGCTGATTTGCCCAGTGCTGCAGGCAGGATCTTTGTCAAAGTCATGGCCAGGACCAGGAAGGACAGCCAGCCCCTGGTGCCAAACCAGGGAGCACCTGGAGAATTATAGCTCTCCTTCAGCCATAGGATAAATGGTGGCTGTACAGCTGCCCACCACCCCATGGACATGTTCACAGTATTTGCAGCTCAGATGATGTGCCCTATCTTAAAGAATGAGGAATTTATGGCCTCTCATTATTGGTAGTCAAATGAAACACAGATCTGAGACAAAAATCTAGCAGGGATGTGGTGTATTAATCAATATAAGTATGTGAGCCAGAAAAGTAAGGATACAGGGCAGCAGAAAATGTGAAAGAAGGAAAGGAAAAATGATTTATCTTTTTTAATATAGATCACCAAGACCATTTATTATAGCCACCTGCAGGTTTAGATATCTAGGAAACGTGGGTAAAATTACAGTCCTTCAAAAACACTACAGTGAAAAATCACTGCAATAAGAAACAAGATCACCTGGAATGTGCTTGCTGTTGGCATCACGTAAGAAAGAATAATTCACCCCAAATTAGATCCTTGTTGCTTTTCATTTCATTTAGAAACTATTTAATTAACAATTGCTTACTCAACACTTCTCATAAATAATCTAAGGGTTAACATTCCCATTCCTAGGACTGGGAATGGTCCTCTGTTGTCTAGAAGACAAATACAAAGCGTACAGAAGCAAGACAAATTTTTTCATGCTGCTTTGACAGTTAGTCTTTGAGAGAACGGCAAAGCCATCTGGAATAGACAATTTGAATAAGTTTGCAAAGTCTGTTTAGATAGATATAGCTAAACATGGTGAGAAAATATGGTGGATATACTAGATTGTGTTGAAATGTTTGCTGATATTTTTTTGATTGTTTGGATTGTTCGTTTACTTATTTATTTATTTATTTATTTTTGCATTGCTAATTGACCTTATTCCCTTCTTTAAGCTCTCCCTGATTAGTTTCCTGGAGTACAGAGATACAATCTACAGGCCTTTCCTATCCAAGCAAATCAGCTGAAAACATGACATGGAAAATCTCTAGAAATACTCTAGAGAAACCTAACAAAAAATGAAGAATTTGAGTGGTTTTTTTTTTGATTCTAAAGAGAGATCTGACGACATTCACAAGGACAGCCTTCAAGACTTTTGCAAATGGAAGGAAACAATATCTATATCATGCTAAATGGGATTCAGGAGTTGTGTGATAAAATTTTTCAAATAAGACTGAGGTGAAATGTTACAAAACTTCCCTCAGTCATTGGAATTGCTCATTAAAAAGTTCAGACATTTCTACCTCTGGAGATCTTAAAGCTATGCCAGGCAAACATCTGTTGGGAAAGATACAAGCATAGTAGATACAGGCTTAGGACAGGGAAGAATGGTTCCTTTCCAGCCCTAATTTTCCATGATACCATATAGGTAGACCTTGAATGGTCTTATGGAAAACACTTTGACACTCCAGATGTTGACTGATGCCTATTCAAAAGTGAACAGACATGCAGCTCAATAAACACATTGCTTGTATAAATAAAATACATAGATCTCACTGCATTGGCAGTTTACTTTTCCAGGCTGCACAACTAAGATGTATAGACAGGTGAGAAACACACTATTAATGTAGGACTCCAAAGTCTACAGTGGGGTTATTCTACTAGAATATAACTTATATAATTGAATTCTTTACCTAAGATCCACCCTCACCCCCATACCCCTCCCCAGCCTCCCATCTTAATTGTTTCTGAAGTTTTCATTAGTGAAAGTATTAGTTACATGACACTGTAAAACAAAGTTTTGTATCATTTCTCCTTTTTTTTTTTTTTTTTTTTAAATGAAAGTTTCTTACAGGATTCCAAAATTATGTGAATTATAAAGGCAACACTATATTACATTGAAGCATATCTTTCAGTTTGTTCTCAACAAACATCACAGCATAATAGCTTCCAATTCATTTTTCATATACATCCACACTAGCTAACCTTAAATATGACAATCTTTACAGAAGCAAAACTAAATGATTGCATGCAATCAACCCAAACATCACACTCAAGTGATAAACAGTATCTGCAGAAATGCAGCATCGCTGTCTACTCGATTCTTACTGAAGCTATCCTACAGCCCAACTAAATATTTTTTGGTATTGCACCAAGTCCCAGCCCAGCTCCTCTTCATCTCCAAACACTCCCCATCCTTGAAAACAGGCTTTGAAAACCAAATTCAAAGGCCCATCTACACTTTACAAGGAGGTCATGGGAAGCTGGTGAACCAACTTACCAAGCTGGTGAAACAACTTACCAACAACCAAGTCCATCAATTTACTCTTTGTCAAGTACTCCACTGTCCACTTGGGTGAACAGACTTCGAGTACCAATGGCCCAAATACTGCATGTGTTCGGGAGGCAGTATCATTTGGAATAGAACTGCCAGAAGGACAGGAGGCTTCAGCCCAGGAGAGAGGCTGCCCAAAACTGGCCCTCCGTGAGCACAAAACAAGTGGTAGCTTACTTTTCTTCCCAAGCGTCAATGTCTGACTTTTATTCCAATTTACATTAAATTACTTAGGAACAATGAATGACGCCTTTTGTGTCTCTGTCACCACAGTGATATCATTGGTTTTCTATACAGCCTCTGTCCCTAGAGAACTCAGCAACTATACACTTCTCTGGCCTTCAGACAGAGATCCTAGCATCTGTTCAGAAAACCTTGCTAGCTTTTGCAGACTAGCCAGAGTCTTCTGGGAAGATTTTTGGTGCTTGGCAATCATGTATCACTAGAAATTCTTGTGATAGAGATTCAAAGCCTCTACCACGTTTTCCAACATGGAACAGCCTTAGCAACAGACTTACTCTAGCATCTGGAGGTTTTCTGCACCCCTAAGAAATCATACAGAGAAGAAAAGCAACCTCTTTCCATTATTTGCTTTCCATATCCACAGTTATAGCTTTCTGGATTATGCTCAGCTAGATCTTTTGGGACATTGTCTAAAAAACAATTCAGCTTTGGAGACGGGAGGGAGCTAAATGAACTGTTTGGAAGAATATCCCTGCCAATACAGCTTCAGATCAAAGATGTAGATTCGCTTCAGAACAACGCCCTTTCTTCCCAAAACACTATTCCTAAGGTTGTGAAGCCTCACATCCTCTTCAAATGCAGATCTCAAAATTCCTGCAGCAGAGCAAATGACACCTGTGTATATAGAAAGGCATCACTTCAAATTTCAGCCTGTCCCAGCACTGTCATTCACAAGCTGTGGAATCAGCTGCACGAGTTGGCTGAATTGCCTCTAGATGTTGGTCTTCTACTGACACTCACAGCCACCTCCTCCCGCCTGTCACAGCATGCCTCCTGTCCTGCATATTTTCTCTTCCTTCCGTCTTTCCTTGAAATTGTCGCTATGGCAAGCAGGAAGCCACCATATGCAGAAAGCTGTTTGTACCATACCAACCAGCTCAGCCATCCCAGAGGTGGCCACACTACAAGCTAAGCTCTGGCTGTTTTGCTACTGCAGACTTGGAAAAGGACACATTAACTGTGAAATTGGTCATGAAAACACAGAGGGTTTGCCAAAATATTGGAAGGACCATTGTTTCTATTCTGCAGGGCTCTTTTTTTCAAGATGTTGCAGAGAATATTTTCACAAATAGCTTCTGCAATGCCTGAGACCTTTGCTAAGCACTCTCCACTATTTTATTTTTTCTGATGTGCCTTCTCTGCTTATTTACTTGCCTCCTTCTTTATGAAGAGTTTTGCCTCTATCTTTGTAATCATTTCTTTCTTGATCACCAGGTTCCTCTACACTGTCTTGTTTTGTCATCATCCTGGATTGTTTAACTCTTTGCAGCTTCCTATCACTTTCTAAAACACTTAGTATATTCAGTTTGCAATTAACCGCATGGCTTCCTGTGTTGTTGTAATTTATATATTAGTACTTGTTATTAGTACTTGTTATACATTAGTACTTGTTATTGTCTAATTTTGGTTGATACTCATTTATTCTCAGAGTTTAACTTTCTCTTTTACCAAAAAACCAGCCATGGCTGTTTCTTAGCAACAGATTGATCAGAACAGATTTACATGGAAATCAAATACTCTCAAAAAGGAACTGCTAAAGGAAGCTGATAATATAGCCTCATTCCTGGCCATTAGCAGAAAATACTATAGTGTATAATATAATGGTTTTGTAATTCTGTATGAATCTAAAGAACACATGCAGAACATTAACACTAAATGAAGTAGAAGACGATATAAACTTTCCTAATTAGTGTATCTCTGAGTTGATCTCCAAGAATAATCTCTTGCCTGAAGAGACTGCAGAACAAAACAAATCACACACAGCCACCATCCTCCCTTGCGCTGGACTAGAATCAAAACTGCAGTCTGTAATGGTCACATACAAACAGGTCTCAAAGGACTAGACTACAAAAGGCAGACACTTCCATTTCACAAAAAGTGCACGCCCTTACTTCATGCATACCGATCCTAAATAAACAAGCATTAGACTTCAATGCAGGAACATGGCCATTTAGTACTTCATTCCTGAGATTTTCACAATTTCAGGAAACTGAAACTTTTTCATTCTTGTAGTCTTCAGAAAGGACCAGTTTTCCCTGAAGATTTTTCTACACCTCACTTTACCGGACAAGGTTTTCCTCTTTTCCTTTTCCTTTTCCTCTTCCTCTTCCTTTCTTTTCCTTTTCCTCTTCCTTTTCTTCTTCCTTTTCCTCTTCCTTTTCCTTTTCCTTTTCCTTTTCATTTTCCTTTTCATTTTCCTTTTCCGTTTCCGTTTCCTTTTCCGTTTCCTTTTCTGTTTCCTTCTCCTTCTCCTTTTTCTTTTCCAACCCTAAATAATGTGCTGAGCTCCAAATGGCTAGTTCATCAAAAGTGCAAATAAAATTAAATATGAGGATAGGGCGAAAGAATGAAGCCAAATATGAAGCGTGAAATCCTATGAACAGAAAAAGTGAAACAGCAATACCAAAAGTCTAATTCTCTGAATTGAACTAGCAACAGAGATTAATTTATCAAATTGACAATGGTGCAAAGTCCTTATGAATGACAGCAGAATCAGGACAACTGTCTTTTTATTAAGAATGATGACATCCTTTTTGGCAAATGAAGACTTGTGCTGCTGTGGCACTTAGTTCTCTCACTGAAAGGCAGCATCTATAATATATAGCTGCATATGAATTATGCTAGGAATGGGTTAAAGTAATAGATCTGTATTATTCCCAAGAGGCAATGCCAAAAAGGTAATTGCCCATATTTGTACCACTAGGTTATAGAGAATGACAGTTTCATGTCTTCCTAATGGTTAACTGAAAATCTATAAAATCCATTTCTCTTTCCTGCTGAGAAATTAATGCAGAACCAAAACCTGAATTCCAACTCTGGTCATACTCATACAAAACTCCCAGGGAGAAGAGTAAAGACAGTACAATTTCTTTCATGCAGAGATGTAGAGGCTACATAGCTAGTTTTTCATAAGGGTGCTGCTGGGTTTATTAAAATCAGCAAGACCTACATCTTTCACCTTTCACTCATGCATTCACAAGGACTTAGAGAGGAGGGATGGATATGATGGGGACTAGTCAGGTTGCTGGCCACAGAGATAAGACACCTCCAAAGAGAGACGGCAGGAAGCAGCCCACACACAACAGCCTCGCTGGGCTTCTCCTGGGGCGGCTGAGCTGCACCATAACCAGAGCCTGTTGTCCCTAGCGAGGCATCAGGCTCTGCAGGAAGGGGACACCACACAACCTCAGGGGTCTCCAGTTTGGCTGCCAGCTCCCACCACTCAGTCGTGGTATGCTTGGTAGGTACACAAACTCATTTAAAAGAGTGCATGGTTCATCAGCTGAGTGGTTTGGATGTCTTTGTGCTCCAATATAACTTCACAGAGGCATTAGAATTTGGTTTGATAAGTACCAACTTTTCTTGCTTTACCAGCCAATTTCTCCACATGGTAGTAAAATCCAAGGAACAAAGATATGACAACTTAAAACTGCTATCTAAACAGTCTGCAAAATAAAACAAACATTAAGTACTAATCTACGAGCAGCCTGTAAAATGATAACTCACCCTTTTAAGTTTTTACGAGAAAGTAAGAACAAGAACATCAGTACAAATGTCATTTTTAAAATGAAACTTCATTTTCAAGAGTAAGGTAGCAGCAGATTTCTGATGTTTTATATCACTAACAATGCCCTCTAGCACCAATTTCATTTCAAATTGCCAACCAATTATTTCTAAGTTAACTGATATTTATACCCAGGGATATTTATTGTAATGCTTAAGAGAAAAATATATTATTTAGGAATCACCATCACATACAAAATAAAGATCAATACAGTACTAATTAGTGACTCAGGCACCAGCATAAAGATGTCAGTGTTACGAATTAGAAATAAGTCAGTCCTGCTGATTTAAGGTCATTGATCTGGGTTCAAAAGGAAGTTTCAAAGTAAATATCATACACAAATTCATTCAAACCTAGTAGTAAAAAATTAGATTACTTTATTCACTCTGTTCGTAACACATGACTAAAACTGCAATATAGCAGTATTTTACACCTACATAATCTTCTACATTATCATTTTGTACAAAAAGTGAAACTACAGATAAATACAGCTCTTACAAGGAATCTGGCTATTATGGATTAAAAAACACAAAAATCTTACCATTTTGGATTAAAATTTTATTGCTTCATTTTGTTAGCATTTCCTTTTTATGTTAAATATCTGGCAAGACCTAAGATGTTTACTCCTACAAATGTTCACTGAAACTGAATTTTAAGTTTTAAAATTTACCATTCCCACATAGTAGGGAGTAGTGGTATTTATGAATGGCAAACATTTAATTTGACCTCTTAGCTGATTTGTATTGGTTAAAGGATCCGACTCATGTCTTTCACAGTCTGATTTTGAATTCCTTGTAGTTATGCATCCTATGCCGATATGTTCATTGCTGAACAGATAAGATCTGTTAGCATTTTACAGCCACGTACAGGCTGCACAACCTGTGCACCTGCAATTCCAACATATAGGTAGCAATGACAAGAAGTTACAGATGGCTATAAAAAAGCAGTTACATATTATTCAGGTACAATTTAACGTGGTACACTAACAGCCTCCCCTCCAATCCTGAAGCGGATTAAATGACTTGTATAAGAGAAGGATGTGACTTCAGGCAGGACCACACATGCATGCACAATCTCTCCTGTTCATAACAGCAGTGATGACAAAAATCTCAGATGAATAAACGCTCCTGATTTATTTTATAGGGGAATACAGTGCTATGCTGTATCTGGGGTCAGAGCCAGGGCTCTGGTGCAACTGAATGAGCCAGGCAAGCATCTGCACAGACTCTTTGCATCCTGCAACATGCAGATGGAATTCCTTACGAATGCAGTTAGTTAAAGTTACATTTATATTCTGTATAAAACAAATAAATCTTACAGTAGCCTGATTTATGGCACCCGAAGCAAGACCTGGATGTCTCCAAATGGGGAAAAATTCTCAAAAGCTTTTCTGCATTTTCCCTCCCCTCCTGGGGATGATCAAACCCTTTGTAATTAGACTGATGACAGGATAACTCAGTCTCTCTGCCATCAATCCTCAGCTTCTCTGTTTAGTCTGCAAAGGCTGCCCTTTCCTGGCATGAGTATCTGTCCCCTGGCAATCACTGATCAAACTGCTATCGTGTGGGCTATCTACAAATTACCAGTGGTTACAGCTGCTCTCAGCCTGGGCAAAGTTTAGGCGAGATGCCAGGAGCAAAAATGCTAGAACTCCACAGTGACGAGCAATAGCTCTCAGAGACAATGTCACCACCTCCCTGTGGCAGGTAACAGCCTCACCTGGGTCCCCAGGCAGGATGCTTTAACAGCAGCAGGGCTGCACATTTGTTTGGATTCCAATGAACCCTGAAGCAGCAGCAGGAATGGAAACTTGCCATCCTCTTTAGAAAGGAAAAGCAGTGACAATAAACCTCTCTCCCTTCCTCTTGAAGAGGCACACAGCCCTTTGCACTTTTCTGAACACAGTGATTTGAGGGTGATGAAGTGTGACTCTTTCTTTACCTGGAAAGAGATTATACCAGCTCCCAAGGGAAAGCCAATGCTAACACATGAGAAAGATTAACCCTGTCTTCCTCACAGAAAGCTGGCCTCTGAGCCTTCTGCTTTAAAAGTTATATCTAAAGTTCCTGGTGGTTATTCCAGAAAGGAAATGCTCAAGTAGTTCACAGTCAACTTACCTGATTTTTGTTCATATTCTCACAAGAAAACAAATGTAGGGTTGATGGTACGGATCATATTTTAAAACCATTATTACATGCATTGAAAAATAA
This sequence comes from Cygnus olor, assembly GCF_009769625.2. Taxonomy (NCBI): domain Eukaryota; kingdom Metazoa; phylum Chordata; class Aves; order Anseriformes; family Anatidae; genus Cygnus; species Cygnus olor. Next base: position 42,504,419 of record NC_049198.1, on the reverse strand, counting down.
TGAGAAAGCTCATCAATTAATAAAAACACAGGAGAACCTGCTTGTGTGGCAGAATCCTTCTAGACCTACCAGGGACTGAGACTTCACTCAGCTGCTTGCTATCCAGAAAACAGACCTCATCAGGACAGGCAGGCAGGTATATTACAACACAGAAATTGTACCTCAGTCTGCCACAAAATTAATTTTATCTTTTATAAGCCAAAAGTAAGAGAGAAACTAACTTCCTGCGGCTGCCATCTAATCAGCTGACATTAGCAGAAAAATCAGTGAGCAGGGCCTAGCATGCTCACTGGTACTCATTATTACTTTAAATTTTGTCCCTTGGCCTTAAGGTAACACACACTGTTTTTTAAAATTTCATATCAAAGTAGGAGTCTCATGTAAATGTTTTCCTCTGCAAAATACAGACATATCAAGACTTCATTCTTTGTTCTAATTCTACCACTTAATCTTTACAGCTGTGTACTATTTTATCAGGAGTCCTAAGACATTTAATAGAGATGAAGCAACTCGTTATGACTCCATGAATTCATTATGTGCAATTGCACCAGGAATCTGTGGTGCTGCTACCCCTCCTGACCTTCAGCTTGGGACCACCTGGGGCAGGCAGAAAAGTGTGATCTAATTCATGAGCTCTGACCTCAACACCATGCAAGGCCTCATATGGAAGTATTAAAATTGGATGCATCTTTAGAAACAGAAGGAGGAACTCTGGCTTAGGCATCACGGTCTACGCCAGGACATCTACTGGAATAAAGACATGAGGAAAAATCAGCATGGACTGACAATGAACTGAAAGAAATATTACCTGGCCCTTGGACAAAAGGTTTATATAGAACCAGCTGTTTTCTTCAGTTGTGTCCCCTGAGGCATGAATGGAGCATTCATTACTGAGGCATTACCAACTTTGATTTTGTACACACTGAAATTATGCTAAAACCCTTCCATGGGAAAATGCAGTGACACCTCAGTAGGATGACACCAGTCATCAAGAAACTGCACAAAGAATTGCCCATCTGGCAATGGCAGATGCGCAAAGAATGTCACCATTTTCTGTTTTTTACTTCTCATACCTAATATTAGCTACTAAGTTATTCAGGAAATATCACCTGTGCTGTCATCAATATGTTGTTCCCAACACACGCTTGCATTATTTCCCTTCCGTATATCTGCTCTCTTGGGAAGGCGTCATGACTAAGAGCAGCCAGATGAATACTCTGCTTCTTTTGGATGTGTAAATAGTAGAGCACTTCTACACGGCAAGAGTAAATGAAGGTATGAAAGACATTGTTCAGACTGGGCATCTGGGAAAATTTCTGTACCTTGAGGGTGGTCAAACACAAAAGGCTTTCTAGAGAGCTGGTAGGTGCTTCATGCCTGTCGGTGTTCAGGAGGCATTTAGGCACTGCCCTCAATAACATGCTGTAACTTTTGGTTAGCCCTGAAGTCATCAGGAAGTAGAACTAGAGGATCTAGAAGGTCTCTTGCAACTGAACTATTCTATTCTATTCTATTCTATTCTATTCTATTCTATTCTATTCTATTCTATTCTATTCTATTTCTATTCCATCCTATCCTATCCTATCCTATCCTATCCTATCCTATCCCATCCCATCCCATCCCATCCCATCCCATCCCATCCTACCCCATTCCATTCCATTCCATTCCATTCCATTCTTAGGAAACCATACCTGAATCTATGATTCTATGATTCTAAGTCTGCCATGATGAAAAATGAATAATGGCATCATATGGACTATGGGAAAAAAATATGAATTTTCAAAATACAGTAGGGAAGCAAATTGCATACATGAAGCAAAGAAATGTTTTTAAGTTACTATTTTTCAACTACCAGAGAAAGCCATTTCTGTTAAACACAGTATCAACTTGTGCACCAGACAAGAACTTTAACCCAAATTCATTTTCAGCTCTCTTTCAAATATACCTTTCTACTGTCTTTATCTACTTTCTACTGTTGCCACACACTCTGAACTGCAATTTCACGTTCTGAAGGGATTATTTAACTGAAACTCCATTCTCTGTTTATAGACCTTAATGACAGTCTGGCTCCTTTATTGCCAACTCTGCTCTGAAGACGGAAGTCCTAGAGCTCTGGATAGTAACTTAGAAGCCAGACAAAACACTATCATTTAAACATAAAGTATCTGTCAGCTTCAACAAAGCAGCTACAGAACTATTAGTTTAGAAACCTGTACACTATTTCCTTTTCATAGGTAAAACACGTTGCTAAAAAAGTATTTTGATAGAATTATCTGAATATCAGAAATGAGATTTTTGTGACTTTTTGCAAATCATCCTCAAGAACTGCAATATTCAAAGACCTGCTATGTGCCAGGATTGTGTGCATATTTGTTTTAGAGCCTGACTACTAACATATTATAGAAGAAGCATCAATTGATGAATCTGAAAACTAAACTTTAAATTCATTTTACATTTAAAATAGTAACAGGATTATAAAGTAACCTATGAAATTAATTTTTATATATAAATTATACAAATAAAAATATGCAATACATGTTGTTTGTATTTTTTCTCACTAAAAAGAAAAAAAAGCTTTACTTTTACAAAAATAGTGTTAAATCACAATTCATGTTTGTTAAAAAATGAATCCTTGTCTACATTTTTACATTGATTTGGAGTACTAAACTCAGGAATATTAAGTCTCTATGTTACTACTTATTCTGTTTACTTCCTAAATTGCTGGTCAGTGTAAATGGCTATTTTCACTTTTGCTTCTACTCAGCCTCATTTTTTGACTGTTTTTAGATAGTAACTTCTTGTTCTGTTGAGGATGCAAATTTTATATTACAGTGTCAATGGTATATTACAGTTCAATGGTAAGCTCCATCACCACTCTAAAAATATCCAATAAATGTTCTTTGATTTAGTAAAGCTTTTGCATTAATCTAATATTTTATATTGTTTGAATACTTTCTTTAAAATAATTGTATATCTACCAGATTAATTAATATTATAATTCACCTTTAGTAGAAAGTCTTATTGAAAGCTTCTCATAAAATGGATCTTTACCTCAAACTTCTTTGTTTTAGATAGTGACAATACATCATACTGGTTTCAAAAGCACATTTTACACAGATTATGATATGAAAACATATTCCTAAAATATACTGTGTGACATTACAATTGTGACAAATACATGAAAATGTAGAAAGTCCCTGTGGACATACAAAGCAGATTGGGTAAAATGCTCGAAGATACACTGTGATCCCAGTAGAGAAAAATGTGACCAAACACTTCACCAACAAGAAAAGGAACATGCAATGCAATATCCACATCTGCTACATTCCAAATACAGTAATAAAATCCATGGGAAAATATGACATTCCCTAGGAAAAAAAAAAAAAAAAAGTAAAACTTGGGCTGAAACTGTGACATAACAGTTTCAACTGTTCAATTCTTAAATTATGTACTCTGTTTCATTACGCCCATCAAAATACCCAGATGGTCCAGCCCAAAAAACAGAAGTTCCAAAGCAGAACACACCCTTCAAATCACACTATTGATGTTTCCTCAAAATAGTTTGGAAAATCAGCATGTCATGCTTGAGTATTCAACCACCCAACTTTTTCTACTTAAAGTTCTGAGTAGATGAAACATTGCCTGAAATGTAAAACTTGCTGTCTTATGGCCAACAGCTGAATATGTACTCATTTGATCTGAATAAAAGCATGCCTGATTGAATGTACAAGTTAAACACACATACATTTAAATTAAATAGAAATAAAATTATCTCTCACAGTTTTTTTTTTTTGTTTTTTTTTTTTTTTTTGGAGGGGGGAGGGCAGGAAGGGAGAGAAGGTTGCTTTTTAAATAGGGTAGCCATTCAAGATGCCATAAAAAAACAGTTAGGGAGATGAGTCTTTCTGTGTATCAGAAAACAAAAGCAACAGTAAGCACATTTATAAAAACAGGTGAGGAACTCCAAGATTCACATATTTTCCAGTACACAGCAAAATGATTAATGAAATACCAGATGTGAGCACTTTACAGAGAGTGAAAAACACAATAATAATGAATTATAAAACTTTATTGTCCTCTTAAAAATAAGTTCATCAAGTATACTGTTTTTAAGTGTAGATTGTCCAAATTGTTATGGTAGTACTTGGAAATAAAACCAATGATTGTCTTTTATTTACAAGAAATATAAAACAGTTTCACTGTGAAGAATTAGAGGGGGAAAAGAGAGAGAAAGAGAGCAAAGATTTACAGCTTGCTGATGAATTACAGCAAACAATTTTTATTTTATTTTTTAGGGTTCTGTAATGGTAGAAGTCATTTTTGTGCTATCTTTTGATATATATACATATTTTTTAATTTTATACTTTTATAACAACAGAATAACTCTCTTCCTATTTTTAAATATAAGCTAAGCCTAAGAAACACCCAATGAAGGGCTCTGAATGACAGCAGAAGACATTTTAAATGTGTTTGCCAAAGTCTTTGTCTCAGCAGCACAGCAGCTCGTTTCTGCTCTTACACTAGCAAATCCACTAATATTCAATGAAATAGCTGAGTTCAAAAAAAAAAATCAGGAAAAAATCAGGATTTCTTTTCCTGTTTTATGGACATGCCTGGGGAGTGAGCCAGACACTGCTTACATCAATGAAAAACCAAAACCATGAGAAGAAAGCCACAACCTCACCCTTTACTTTCTTGAATATCATATAGTTCCCTGAAATCTTACATGGTAGCTCTTATCATTCCAGCCAAGGAAAAGAAGTTACAGTGAAAATACGTATGCAACAAGGGAAGTCTCCTCCTATATTAAGCCTAATCTGCTCAGTAACGCTGGTGTGAGTTGCTGCCTCTAGGGACTACAGGAAAATTGCCCTCTTCAAAGTGAAAGCAGTTTGGCTCTAAATTGCCTGCATCTCTGCTCCAAACCAGGGCACATGTGCTTATCCACCACACTCCTTGCAGCTGCAAAAATACAGCTAATCATGGAAGCATGCTACTAAAATTTGAAGGATAATGGCATCTCCTCATCAAAATAATACACCCCATAATGTGGACTCTTTCAATCTATCTTTTTTGATGAATAGTTCAATTTCTGAAATCGATTTCTAATATAAAATATGAATAACTTCCAGTTAATGTTGAGGTTTGATTAAAAGGCAGTAACCTCATTTAAAAGTCCAATCAAATAATTTACATGCTTGTGGAATTAAATAACTATATTTATTTCCAATTAATAAATCATTTGTTATTTTAACACCTCATTTAATTTGTATGTACAAAAGATACACAGAACAAATGAAAGCCAGCTTCAAAACCTTGGACATACACATTTCCATGAAAGTGGGACAATGAAATGGGCAGTGAAACATGTCAAACACACTGTACCAATATTCTCTGTGCTTTATTGTTCTCAATACATTCAACCATCCATGAACTCCTGCTGTAGAGATCAGATGACAAAATATGACACAATGTGGGCCTACATTGTAATCTAGACTACTTTACACCATCACATTAAGATGGCAAATCCCTTCAAAAGGGTATTCAAAGACCCTGCACATTTATACTGTAAGGAAAAGAGAGTTTACAGCACATCAAGAAGGAAGATGTCAAGCCTCTCAAAAAGAGAAGAGAAAGAAAGAGAGAACTTTGCAGCTGAAAATTGTAAAGAGAAGAAACCAGAGAGTGCAATGAGGAAGAAGAAAGTACTAAATATGTTCAGGTAAACTTTGGGGATTTCCTTTTGAATGGAAAATGAACGTAATATTTACTGCCAATTCAAGAATAAATTCAAGATTATTGCAAATGTTGAATATGCAACAGGTAAAGAAGGGCTGAATTAAAACGATGTCAGAAGGGGTCCTTCTTCTATTTGTCTGACAATGGCCTCCGACTTTACAAACCACTTGAACATCTTCAAACATTCAAACAGCTGCATAAGAAGTTCTGTCCTTCATGCTGATGATTAACAGTCAGCATGTCATGGACAGCCAGGTCTCAGAAACAGGACCTTTGTATGAATACTGTTGTCAAGAGAGCCAGTAGAAGTGCATTGGTCATTCCTACATGGCAGGCTTCCGTAAGTCTTTTAATATTTGAAGAACAGTGCTTAGGGGAGTGTCTGCACCATAGGAAAGAAGTGGATTTTGAGTGCTTCAGCCCACAGTCAAAAAAACGAAAGAGCAATTCCTGTGAGAGCTATTTGAAGTAGAATTGTTTCCAAGTAGTTGTCCACATATTTTCTTGGCATTGTCTGCTGCCCCCAGGGATCTTGCTCCTGCTGAAATGAATGGCTCTCTTCAGTGCTGTGTGGGACAGATCCAGCTGGTACTCAAAGGCAGTGGAAAGGCTGGGGAGTGCCTTGCTACCCAAACACATTACAAATGTGTCACAGCATCCTCCATAACTCCCATCAATAAAGGACATGGTCCCCAAGCACTTTCTGCGGGAAGAGCCATCCTGAGGTCCCCCGCCCCACTTGACGTGACAGGCAACTGCAGCAAGTACATTACAGACCCCAGGCTCCGCCTGGGAACAATGCACTCATGTGCGATATAGACCTGGCACTTCCCCCAGATTTAACAGGAATGGGTTTTTTAACAGCCTTGGTTACATGCCCTGCCCCACACCAAAACTCACCCCTAGGACTGCTCCCTCTCCAGTATCCCAACTAATCTGCCCATCAAACTGCTCAACAGCTTATCTCAGTATTATTTCTCTGAATATATTAAACCTCAATTTGAAGCAAAATTGAGCACAAATCCCTTCTAGCAGAACATTAGAAATATGCTTTTATTTTAGTTTCATGTCTGGCACATTGAAAAAAATAGAAACTCTGCCTTTAAACATTTCATAGCTTTTTTTTATTGCTCAGTGAAACAATATAAAAGCTTTTTAGTATCAAATCCTCAATGTTCAGCAATTTTTACCATGTTAATGGTTCCTGCATGATTCTTAGTTTGAGTCTCACTTTATTTTAAGGAAGTCAGGAATTTGTAATTAACTGAGCCCTTTGTAAACTAACACCATTTGAGCAGATCAGAATCTCAACAGTTACAAGCAATGTCACTTAAAATCAAGCTGAAAAACAGGAGCTAGTGGGTACTATAATTTCCAATATAGAAATTTAGCTCCCTTAGCTTTAAGGCACTCTGTCTACATACTGAAAAGAAACAATTTAAGGAACACATAGTCTTTTTCCATCAAGCATTAAACATCTGTATTAAGACACAATTAGTAACAAATCATGTGCTGTAATTCATAAGGATCTGTGAATATCTGCATCAAGTAATAGTGCACTGAGTGGCTAATATAAAAGATATAATACAAAATATGTAAGAAAGGTATTCTACTATATATAAATATATATTTCACTGGTGCATAAATCAGTTGTGGTTTATTAAAGTTACCTCCATGATTATATAAAATCCAACATATTGTGTCAGTACATGCTGAAATACTTGAAGGTCAAAACTACTCCTATATCATAAAGATGAACTGCAAAGTGCTACAAAATAAGTTACAACAAAAATATGCAAAATTCCAAATCAATAACTGTGCACATTTATGCATATAAATATTATGAATCAGAAAGAACTACCTTTTAAAATGAAATATTTCAAAAATAATCTGCTAAATTCCAACTCTCCAAGTCTGTATTTTCCCTGCCAAAAGAAAAAAGATCAGACTCTCACCTAATTTATTTGGCAATAAATTGTGAATGCATAACTCAAATAAGCTGACTTTTCCCACATAACTTAAGACTGGAATCTGTGCTACTGGGTGAAGCTCTGCTTATGATCCAACTTATATCTGATGTAACTCCACTGACTTTAGTTCAAAAATCGCAGATCTAAATGATTCTCTGTTGGTTTACATTCAGCTCAATGGCATTGGTTGTTATTTCAAAGGAGAGAGGGATCCCCGGGTAAGCAAGAAATTTGAGAATAAAATAATTAAAAGAAAGTTAAAGGAGAATCAATATCTAAAGAGAAGGTATCTCCCTAAACTAAGATTATTTCCACACAGACATAGGGAAGAAAAAAACAGATATTCCCAATACTTTTTTCTGAGGAACAGCAGAACACTTGTTGACATCTAACTCCAAACATGGAGTATGATGGATATCTTTAATAGCTGCCATCCCTTCCCAAATCACCATGGTATGTGCAGGGTGACAAAGACACTACAATTTCTAGGTCATCAGTAGACTTCCAGCTCTACCATCTTCTTTAATGTGGGAAGAAGAACACATCTTTGGGACAGATTTTGGAGAAGGAAAAAAAAAAAAAAAACATAGCAACTGCAGCTCCCCTTCCATAGCCAGTGACAAGTGAAAGAAAGTATCTCAATACATACACCCAGAAGAATGCAAATGTGGACATATTTTTTGACTAATGACACTATTTCCAAAATTTGACCATAACAGGAAGAAAGAACTTGGATGTCAGAGACTGATGAAAACATAAGAAAAAACTCAAAGGACTGAGTCTTAAAAGGCAAAAAGAGAGTAAAAAAAAATATATAAAATATACACTATCGCAGAAAGAAAGGGATAGTGTATGCTTTAGAAAGCCATTGATGTTGACAACAGTGTTTCAATGGAAGAGTGAAAATGGCTGAAATTAAAAAGCAAACCCACTCACAGAGAAAAAAAAAATAAATATCCAGACAGAAGTGACAAAATATCATCTCATGTTTTATTGTTTGTTTTAAGGAATTAAAATCAAAAGCTGTGAAATGTAATCAAATCAAAATTCATAGAAATATATGCATCTATCTATTTCAGTCTTTTGCTGCTAATTTTCATAACAAACTTTCAGATAGAAAAAAACAGAAACTTCACCTTTCTTATAACGATTCCTTAAACTGAAAAGATCAAGTTATAAACTCAGGATTTCATAAGTAAATAGCATGAAAATGAGTGCCTATCATAATTCTCAAATGCATCCCTGTTCTTGCAAAATGCTTGTACCTTGACTAGTTTTTCTCATTCTAGTAAACTCTCCTCAGAGGACAGTATACTGAACAATTAAATGTACCTTTAAGTATACAGTCTGAAAGACCAACTGTATAGTGTTGTTGTCCTTGCTCTTGGTTCAGAATCAGCATTCCAGTCTACTAAAGAGTTACACTTGCCCAAACTTAAGGACTACATTGCATAATCATGGCCTATCTGAATATGTAAGCAATGGCACTTGTTCAAAACAAAAAAGCATTGATGAGCAGAATTGCCCCCTTAATCCATATAGCTTATGCTTATACTCTGCCTCTTCCTGCTAAAGTCAGTGGAACCACATGCATAAATATGATTTATATGGCCAACTCTGCAATTTAGTGCTTTAGCATTTAAGGCCATATCCTGTCATATGTCAGTATTCCCACTGAAATCAACAGATTTACACACTTAAATTGTTTGTGGAAGAGTTTTACGAGCTACTTATGCAATAAAATAAATGCAACTTTGCAGTTCACCTTTGATAAATATTATTTATAAAAACAACATCTTTCCAGTTAAGTTCAAACAGAAAAAAATTGACATAGGACACAATGTAATGTAATTTCATCTCAATGTCATTTTGAAGACACAGCAAGGACAAGGCAATAGGAAAGAGTGTGATAGCTTATTTCTGGACTTTCTTGAGTTTTATAGCTGCCTCAGGGCTTGGCTTCACCCCGCTCTTGCAAAAACAGCTACTGACTTGAATGTACTTCTAGAATTCTCCAAACACAACCAACGTCTAAAAGAGAAGTCCAAGGGAGGTGGCACTTCACTGGGCAAGAACACTGTCCACTCCCTAGTGTGCAGCATACAGCTTCCACAACAAGCTCAACAGCCCCTCTCTCATCTTTTCCTTATTTCATTTACCCATCCAGTGGGATCTTATGAAATAAAACAAAACCTAAAAGAAACAAAATAAAATATGAGAAATCATGCTACGAGAAAAAGTCAAAGAAAAATTAATACAGAAGTCCAAACAAATGAAAACTTGACAATCAAGCACATAAACATAAAATGCATTTAAAGCATACATAAAATGTCAAATAAAAAGGGTTCATGAATGTATGAAAATGACAACATTAGCTCTATCTTGTGGCCAAGGATTTTGTTCATTAATTCAAAATGCATAAGGCATGTTACCCATTTGTCTTTAACACTTCCAAATGTTCATATCGAGCTGTAATATAATCAATCTAGCATTCTTCAACCAACGGCTGTAATTTGCATGGGCAGATAAACCTACTTTGCACAAAGGCCTATGGTGAACAAGCCTGGGTGCACAATTAAGTTCTCTGTCTTTGGCCTGGTCCATCAACCAAGTGAAGAACACAGCAATACCACAGAGTTACTGTAAGTGAACTACCAGGTTACTCTGTAATCTTTGTTTCATGCTTTAGGTCATGCAGATAATTTTCTCTGCCCACTCCAAACAGGTTCCTGCTCTTAATGACATCAAATAGCTCTATAATGGCTGAAGAAAAAGCTGAACTGGGGGAAATATTATTTAGTTACCTTATAATCTGTTGTCTCTGAATAACAACAGGAATTTAAAAATCAACACCTAAATACAATTGCACATTGAAGTGCAAAACCCCTCGGTCACATTCTAATATAGATGAAGGAAAAACCATATGCACCTAACCCCCAGACATTACCTTACCATCTAAGGCTAAGAACCTTAAAGAAAATCATGTTTGGCCCCGTGTGAAATAAAACTACCTGAATCTATAACATAAATACTTCCTGGAGCAGCATTGTCTTACCCAGTCTGTTGTTATCTGATGCAGTTGAGTTATTATGCACATCATTGTTCACAGTCACCATTACTTGTTCTAATGACATTTGAAAAAAAAAACACGTGAGTTGTACTATAATCCTGCAAATGTAAACTCCATAATATATATATATATATATATTGTGGTGTGGATTTTTTGTTTGTTTGTTTGTTTTTTTAACCTTGTTTTAGTAAATTCTCAGTATTTTTAAAGAACTGAAAGCTTAAATATATCCCGGAGCACTTTAACAATTCAGGGCCAGATCTTGATTTGCCTCAAGTCAATATGACTTTTGCTATCAGTTTCAAGGGAAGTTGAATTTGACTGTTAGTAATTAAGTAACAATGACTAACTCATTTACATTGCATTTCTTGCTTGTTTTAACCTTGAGGCACTCCTAGTACTTCCACCCTGGAAGAAGGTAATGGCACATTCAGAAGCTGAACATGCTAGTTTTGAGCCACCGCACACTTCCAAAACGGTGTGTCAAAATTCCTTTTCTCTGACAATTGATAAGATTCAGTTTAAGTAATCAACAAAAAACAGAGACCTGGCTAATTCACAGACATAAATATAATAAAAGTCTACTATAATGTCAAGAAAAATGCACACTTGCAAAGTTGACCTGCATGGCATATACAAGTGGCAAACTCTGTCTAACAGAGTTTGAGGAAGATTGAAGATCTATCTCTTGAGGTTGCACGAAGGTGGCCTTTTTTTCTGGGCTTTTCTGAAGTATTTTTACTAAGTCACTGTAGTTAATCGTTATGTCCATGGTATTTTTCTGAAGGAGGTATGGAGGTTAAGGATTAGAGGGAAAAAGAGTATCATCACAGTTTTGGCAGTATAGCATTGAAAGCTACTGCACGGCTGCTACCTTCCCTTCAAAGTTCCTAGGCTTTGCAGAATTCTCCTGTGTGAAACTTTGGTTTCCTAAATCTGTGAGACTGTGCACATTCTTGAAAACTAAGTCAAAGGACAAAAATATGTATTTACATAAGCACACATATCTATGCCATACTTTTGACACCAAGGCAAATCATCGCAAATGAAAGTTTTCTCGACTTTTAGTTTGTTCTTTACCTGGCCTGGTGCAACCACAGTGAAATCAGACTGTTGTGTTTAATTTCACTTCTGAATTTTCATTTGAGAAGTTCTTAATCGATGAACTATTACTAAGTACACAGCATTATGCAAAACACAGGTAGGCAAAAAGTCCACTTATATTCTTAACTGTATCTGTATATTAGTAACTCTTCTAGTCATCAGTGATGTTGAAAACAACTATTATGGAATGAGAGTCAGACCTAGGTCCTGAGCAGTCTGCAAGAGTCAACAAGGCCACAACGGAGTACTACAAGTCCTGTTGAAGGCATGAGGATTAATCACAAGAAATACACCTCTTAAAGGAAAGAAAGGATTCATAAATTCATGCCTCAGTCTACAAACCTGACGCAATTAAAGTGTTCATGTGCACAAACACCTACTATCTATTCTAACATAGAGTCAAAAGTAACACGACATTCCACGTAGCAATAACTTATTTTTTCCAAGCCAGAATCAGTATAACTAGAACAACTTTTTACAGGGGCTTATTCATTTACATATAGGTAGTCAAACTCCACTTCAGGTCAAATGCAATGAATGTTATCCAATGGAAACCAAGGCAAAATTTACAAACACACAGAGTTACCACACTTGTTCTAAGTGTCTAGGACATGTGTCCAAGATATAGGAGACCAGTTGAATTCCTTTCAAGTGCCCCAACCAAAACCCTCTAAAAACAAAGTATTCTTCCGATTTTATATATCTGGCTCTTCTATTTCTTTCATGTTTCTTACATGTTCCCTGTCCCTGACCAAAAAAAAAAAAAAATCTTCTTTAGTATGTAATGAAAAAATCTAAGGAAATTGAACTAAAGTTTCAGGCTTTCATTTTGGTGTAGAAAAAAAAATAAAGGAAAGGGGAAGGGGAAGGAGAAGGGGAAGGGGAAGGGGAAGGGGAAGGGGAAGAGAACAGTATTGACTTAATCCACTGAAAGACAGAAAGCAAAAAGGTGAAGTATGTAGAAAAGAAAAGAACACAGAAATACAGAATTTGGGGGTTGGGGTAGTGGCTCTGACAGGACACAAGTGAAACAGAGCAAAGAAAAAGGGCCGGGGAAAAACAACAACAACAAAAAAATGTGGAAATTGAACAGGAGTGCTTCAAAAATGGTTCCAGGGGAAGTAAAAAAGCTACAAACCCATTAAGCAGCAGGCAATATGGACTTAATTTGTACACTGTCTCTCTGACTATTTGGAGTAATTGAACTAATAGAAGCAAAATATTATGGGCAGTGGGTATTTAGAAGATGATTTGCTGTGTCCTAACTGCCAGCCTCTCATCTGGCTTCTCAGAGTTCAAAGGAGTCTGTTAGGTTGAGGCAAAGCCTGATTTTGGCTTGAGTTGCTGTCGGGGCACTGGATTCTGAGTTTAATATTAGTGTTAAAAAACACTGTTGTTATGTAAGCTGCCACTCAGACTTGCAGAGGAAAGTACACAGAAGAAAAAAATAAAAAACCTCAGAAGTGGAAAAGAGAAAAAAGCTATCCATCTTCCCTGTACAAAGAGTGACAGAACTTCATTCATCCTTTAAGGGAACATTATGTATCTGTCTCTCTCTTGAACATAATAAAGAAAATACAAAGCAGTTTAAAGCATAACACAGTGATACTTTAGTTCAATATCAGTTTATCATTCAGAGAGTTCTGAATTCATTATTAGTCTTAAAACAAATTTGTATTCATTATTAGTCCTAAAACAAACAGTGATTTTGCAATATACTATTTTGGGGACACAAAATTTAATTGCTCTCCCCCAAGAGCATGTGCTAAATAAAGGGTAGCATGATTTATGTTATTAATATAGATCCAGCTGAGCCAACAATGAGGATTTTTTAATATATTTTTTATCCCACAATTTGCTTTCTGGAAGTACGACAGCCAACTATCTCATAAGCTTTGTAAATATGTCACTCAGATGCTAGCTGATCTGTAACTTCCTAAGAGTTTAGTCTCATTGAAAGCTGGATAAAACGCCTTTAAGACCATTTGGTTTTAGCTTTTCTATTCATTATACTAAAAATCACATGGTTCACAAAAAGAAAAGCATAACAGCAAATAATCCATATATTTATACATACTCAACTCATTCTGAAAGAAGAGCCAGTCATAAACACCTTTCTTTTTATATGCAAAGAAACCACTCCTTTCTCCTTTAACCAGCACACAATTTGAGCAGTTAATGGCATCAAAATATCTGATGCATTTCACTGTCAAATTTGGGAATATCACTGTTATGGAGATAGTCACACATCCATCAGCTCAATTTCTACCTGCCCTGAAAAACCTTGATCATGTTCCTTGTCACAGGTCATGTTCTCTACAAGCCTTCACCTACATCAGTCGGAAAAGAAAATGTTATGACATGGTCTTTTTTGAATTTCTCCACAAAGCAATAGTATAATTTTAGTTGCCTAAGATTCTTTGTACTCTAATTGGATATAAAAAGATACATTCTGATGAGCTGTACGTAAATTGGAGGTCTGCAGGCAAACTTTCTTGATCATTACAAACCTGTTCTAAACTCTGCCAGAGTAAATAAAAGTTTCCTGTAATGATGACTTACCTGAATTTACAACCAAGTTTCATTTACTCATATCCCACTCTCCAAATATGCCTATAAATATCTGGAGTTGCATAAATTCAGAGATCACATATGTAAACCCAGGTGCTCAAGGGAAGGCACAAGCGACAGAAAAGTTGTTCAATTAAAAGTTCCTACGTCTTGTTACAATTACTCTCTTCACCAAGTACATAAGGTTTATCCAAAGCAGAATGTTACCTGAGGCTTTGATCCAAACAGAGTATTTTGAAAAAAAAAATCTATTACTTTTACTTTTCCCATCTTGGAGGCAATCAAGAATAACATGACATATATCTCTGGTCTTTTAAAATGAACTGTGATTTATAAGGAGAAAGCTCAAATTGCTGAGTGGAAATAAGAAAGTAAATAGAGGATGTAACTGGATTACCTAAAAAAGTGTTCTTATCAAGTTTGTCAGTTTCTGATTTCAAATAGAAAATTAAATGAAATAATTAATTCCTAGTTTTATTTGCTTTCTTGGATCCGAGCCACTGCTTCAAAGAGCCGTGCAGGCAAATGCAGTGGCAAAATGAGGACAAAATGTCACCTCATTTTTATTGGAAAACAGGGAAAGGCTTCTGGAGAGATTTCTGTAGAATGTTTATTGCACAGAGAAGAATAGTCTTGCCTCATTAAAGCAATGCCTACGCAGCAGCAGAAGATAAAATACTTTGAAGAAATCCATACTTTTCCTTCAGAATTTTGTATGCACTACGCTCAATACTACCTTGTGTTTCAGAGCACAGCTGTAACATAAACATATAACACAACTTTTTCTTTATTTCTAAACACAGTTTTTACTGCATAAGACACTAAAATAGTACTTTTCATTTACATCATTAAAAGCTGTAATGATGTACTTATCTATTATTTTTTTTACCTAAAGATAAAAGCATGAATAGAAGACAAACAAAGGAAAACCTAAAAGCTAAACATACAGAGAGGGACACACTCTACCTTACTAGAGGGCCAGGAATTCCAGAAAATGTGGATCTCAATTTCACATTAGTACTTTTTTCCAGGTAATATTTTCCAGTGACTTATTTTACTTAATAATTGGCAAAACTAGGACCAGAAGAGATTAACCAGCCTACCCCATGAAGTTGTACATCAAGATAAAGAGTCTTGACGCTCTTACTCTGTCTGCTTACAAAAATAGGAAGTCAGTATGCGATAATCACAGAATCACAGAAACATCTAGGTTGGAAGAGACCTCCAAGATCACCTAGTCCAACCTCTGACCTAACACTAACAAGTCCTCCATTAAACCATATCACTAAGCTCTAAATCTAAATGTCTTTTGAAGACCTCCAGGGATGGTGACTCAACCACTTCCCTGAGCAACCTATTCCAATGCCTAACAACCCTTTCAGTAAAGAAGTTCTTCCTAATATCCAACCTAAACCTCCCCTGGCACAACTTTAGACCATTCCCCCTCATCCTATCTCTGGGCACGTGAGAGAATAGATCAATCCCCACCTCACTACAGCCTCCTTTAAGGTACCTATAGAGAGCGATAAGGTCGCCCCTGAGCCTCCTCTTCTCCAGGCTGAACAATCCCAGCTCCCTCAGCTGCTCCTCATAAGACTTGTTCTCCAGACCCCTCACCAGCTTTTTTGCCCTTCTCTGGACATGCTCGAGCACCTCAATGACCTTCTTGTAGTGAGGGGCCCAAAACTGAACACAGTACTTGAGGTGCGGCCTCACCAATATATCAATATATCATACTAACATCAGGAATATTTATAGTAAACCAAAACTTAAAGAGTGTTTGCTCTCCTTTGTAATTCTTCAAATTAATACAATGTTATGAAAAGATTTCTTTTCCACTGTCACTAGCTTTTCTACAACGTTTAAATTTATGCTCCACAGATAAGGATATATAGTTTGTCATTTTATGAATGCTGCCACCTGTATAAGATTTTTAAATGGGCTTAATAAAATTGGAGCCATTAACATTAGTGTTGTAGGCAGCATTCGATCTACTTAATTAATCTACTTAATTAATCTACTTAATTAATCTACAAGTTCATAAAATGAGTAAGGGGGTCAAACAGAATTATATGTACTTTACTAAAGGACCCTATAAAGCTGTTCTGTGTGAAATGAGTTAGGACCAAGAGATAGTAAAACTTGACCTGTCTACTCCAAATTTTAGAGCCCAAAAATATTTGGGGCTAAGATTCTCCTACATTGCCAACACGGATCAGTTAATATTTTAATCTGTTTTTCCCTTTGTCTGATTTGGAATTTTTATTTTATTTCCTTGTATGATACATTGGAAAGTGTACTTATTTTCCAAGCAGCCAGTAGAAAATGAAACATTTGCAGTCAGCACTCTTAAGAAGAAAATGTTGCATCTTTCTCAAAGAGAATCATTACCCTCATGTCTTCCAGCACAATATCTAACAGGCATCTCCTTTTACATCTCTGTTTCTGATGCTGTGGTTGCTTTGCTTGCTATTGATTAGTGACAGTCACGGACATTAAAACCTGAGGCTCAAAACACCAGTGCTCAGAGCTAGTCAGTGCATTTATTTTGCTCAGCTTTTAATTCAGGTGCAGGTTAAAGTAAAAAGACAGAATGTGAATAAGCAAACTTTCAGACTCAAAAACTCTGCAGAAACGCAGCTCCCCAAAGAACCTCAGAAAATGCACATTAATAGAAACCCCCTTCTCAGGAAAGGGCGTAACAATTACTATCTGCACACGTTTTAAAACATAGATGTCTGCAGGTTATTTTACACTTCATTTGCACGAAACACTGCATGCCTGAGAGATCAATCAATACATCAAGGAACATTTTCTCCAAGCTTCCTGCAAGTACTTGAAAAGTCAAAGCTGTTAAGAAAAAAGGCTGTTTATGTTACGACATCCCCTGCATTTCTGTTTAATTTACTCATTGGTATGCATATAAAATACAGAAATGGTACTACACAGATGCACTTTTGACAAGTGTCAGTGTACAGCC
This sequence comes from Cygnus olor, assembly GCF_009769625.2. NCBI lineage: Eukaryota > Metazoa > Chordata > Aves > Anseriformes > Anatidae > Cygnus > Cygnus olor. The sequence goes on along the minus strand of NC_049198.1, from coordinate 42,486,985 downwards.
ACAAAAAGAAAGATCAGAGAACATGAAGGACACAGCATAATGACGTCTTACCCCTTTGAAAAACAGAATCAGTCAACTTCAAAACCATTCTGTCTGACTCTACCTGAATACAGAAGCCAACTCTACCATCACTTAAGTTTGCATAATTCCAAGGGTAAATAGATATTCCACATTTTCACTACACGGCCTTTTGACTTAAACTGGTAAGGCAGGTTATATATAGAATAAGGGAAAAAATGTTGCTTATTCTAGTACAGTAAGAGTTACGGAACTCTATCATGTATATTCATTTATAACGGGATTATTTTGCTTACTGTTGCCTTACAATAATTTCAACTTCTTTGATCATTACAGGCCTCATAGTTGTTATTGAACAATTCTCCAGTTTCCTTTCTATGACATTTTAGCTTGACACTGTGAAGTCTGAATGCTTCTTACAAGACATATATGCTAATCACTGGCTGCATCTAGTAAAACAGTTCTCTTTCTTTTACTCCATTAATCTCAGCTATCTCTCCTTACATTTATTACCATTCAGGAACTTCCATGTGGCAGTTAATGATCTTCCTTATAAAACCTGATCTGTGCGAATGCTATTGAGAAGTAGCACGGTCAATGATTAGGATAATGGACTGAAAGCAAACAGCCAAATTCTAGCTAGCCTAGTCATTGTTTTGCTTCACGAACACTTCTACATCATTTCTGTGCATCTTTTCTTCCTTCATCCTTTGCAGACCTGAAGGCCTCAGGGCAAGAGATTACTGCCACACTTTGATACAACCTTGGTTCAAGTATTCCACCCCACAAATCCTCTCCTGGTAGAAAAATGAAGACACAGTTCCCACAAGGAAAAAACAAATATCTTTAACTCTTATCACAAATCCTTATGCTACAGGGCAGGGAAGGGACAAACTGACAGTCGTCTTCCACTGAAATTTATGCACATTTGTCCTCCTCCAAGCATCACAGGGGCTTTGAGGGCAGAGAAGGATGACACACAGGACAGTTCCTTGTGAACCTCACAGTCTGTATTTATAGCCCAGAAAAGCCATCCCAAAGTCTGGCACACATTTCTCAAGCATATACATTAAGGTCTTGCACCACTTATAATGCTACAGGAACTTTCCTGTCTCCACAGGTACTGCATTAAGTTGGAATCACACTTGAGGACACTGCTTGTCTGTGAATGTTCTGGTGGTTCCTCCCAGACACTGAAGATGGAGAGTATTTTGAAGGAAAAACACTGCACAGATCAGTACTACATAAAGCAGTCCGAGTCTCCTGAAGAACAGTTGCTTGGAACCAAAGTGAAAATAATGTGTTCTTACGCCTGTTTGTCCTTTGTTTGCTTTGTTCTGTTCTCAGCTTTACATGGGCACAAAATGCGTCTTCATTCAAAGGGGCACTCTTCACAGGATGCAGCAAAGAACAAAGGGGAGAATGGTACTGCAAGATTGTCTTGGGGAAAAAGGGAAGCTCCTACTCTTTGTACTTATAAATACTACCTCTGGCACATATCTGACAGAATTAAATACTGTATTTAACAGGCTAATTGCACCTAAAGTAAAGCAAAAAAGCCCCATCTGAAGACTCAGCCACTTTTGTATGGGAGAAAGTAAACAGTTTTACTAACTGATACAATGTAATTATAAACTTAGTTAACATGAAAAAAATTAGACATGAGTCTATAATGGTACTGTTTAGTACCTTATTGCCTTAACTGCCAGCAGAGTCTACTAGCAACTAAGTCTATTAGCAAGTAAGTCTGTCTTTTTTTGATGTTCTGTTCCTGCAACTGGACCTGTTGGGTTTCTCATCCACGTTTGCTACACAGAGTGCTATACATGCTATATATCCTTTTTGGATCCTATTTATCTGCTACCACTGATGCACCACGAACCTAACTTTCAAAGCTGTGGAAACAGCAACAAAATCAGTCTTTCCGCACATGTAGACCAGCCTTGTGTCCTGCCACCCAACCAAAGAAACCCACTCCAAGAGGTATTTCTATCATAAATTTTGTAGGGAAAGGCTGGTACAAATTAGAACACAAATGACTCCACTAGAACAGAGTAATCAAGTGAATTCAGATGGGGAGCCAACACAAAAAAAGATCCAAACAGCAGTTACAAGCCAAAAACTTGCTCAGGACATATCTATGTTTGTAAAGAAAAATAACAAAAGGCCTAAAATCTTCTTTTAGTATGTATCTTTTTTTTAGCCACAATTATTTCATCTACACTTAATTACAGCACCTTTTTGGACTAAGATAAATAGATCTCTCCTAGTCAATCTCCCACTATGGTTCAAAGCATGGATCAGGAATTATTGACAATACAGAGTATGGATGAGGCCACCTTTTTGAGGGAGTATGGAGAAAAGACTTTTAAATATATGAGCATTATGTACACCTTCCCCTCTGGGCGAAAGAATACCCTCGTCCTATTTGCTTTGATGGCACATTCATAGTCTCAAATGCTGCTGTACTTTGCCACAGAAGTGATGAAATTATACAGTACACACAAACTACATACTATACCTACTTTCCAGGGAGACTACGTAACAGATAATACAGAATTGAATTATTTCTGATTATCTGAAGTACAATGGAATGGAAGGGGTGAGTCAGTTACGTGAAATGCACTTGCATTGCAACTGGTCAATTAACTTGCAAAATAGTCGTACCAATTTTGTTAATGGAGGACACAAAATCTTGGTATTTGGCATGTTCTAATTATTTAGGCTTGGTGCCATGAACCAATACTGATGGAACAGAAAACAATTTTTGACATTCTCTCTGAAAAACGTATTAACAGCTACTTGAGAGCTCTTGTGATTTTATTCTTGTCTGGACTGGAAAAGAAGACGATGATTGAAAACATGTTAGCAAAAAACAAAAACAACAACAAAAAAAACCCACTCATCTAAAGACATTAGTCTAAACGTGGTATTTCGGCCTTTTCCCCAAATATAGAAGCTGGGTTTGCTTACACCAAATGGATTCTTATCAAGCTCTACTTCAAAATGTATTTCTAATGAACAAAAGAAATGAAAATGAAAAATAATGAAAAAAGACAGCAAGTTGCATTCTCATCCTGTTATTTAATCCATCCCAATTTATCAAATATTTTAATAGAATAAAACCTGTTTCAAGGCCTGTTAAAAATCCTGGCATTTAAACAAAAAGAATTTCCCAAATTCAGAAGGAATTCAGAACTAACGATTCATCAATAATTCTTTACAATTTTGACTTCATGTAGATTTTTTACACCAAAAATATATAGATTATATACATACAGGACATATATATCCTGAAAATTAAACTCAAAACAACTGTAGTATTTTACAACCACATCTGTTCTGAGAAGAAATAATTCTGTAAATTCACTAGGTGTATGTAGAAACAATATAGTCTTTGCTGTTTACAGATTAGGAGTCTAAATAGCTTTATCATCTCACCTTCATTGTCGCAGTCTTGCAACGAAAGCCATATTTGATCTACCAGACCAACTCCTTTTACTTCACCATGAACTGGAATGGAATGCATTACCATTAATGCAATTGTCAAGGGCTTGATTTGCAATTGCCAATTCTACTATATTTTATATTCACATTTCTTCACCAATTGCATTATTTTCCATCCTACTCTGCAGCAAAATATCCACTGCATGATACTTCTAGCTGTTCCCCATTCACATTTTTCACTGTTAATGGTCTATACAATGAGAAGGACTGTCACTATTAACTGGTATTTTTTTGGACTGGATTCTACTTGATACAGCTTGTGCATGTGTTTTAGAGCATTAGAAAACTGCATAGCTTAAAAATATGTATAAAAGAACTACAGTATCATGCATTATGATCAGTAGCGAGGACATATTCCTCAGTCACTGGCAGTATTCTTCTTGGTGCATATCTTTGGTCTGCAAAAATGAACATAACATTCAGATAGCTCCTACTGAAGTCAAGGGTCAATACTTAGTCATATTGCATAGAGCACATTTTTGCTTACATTTTATGGTTTTCCACTGGGGCGTTTGCTTTAGCTGGGGATCATATGCAGACCTAAGCTGATTCATTAATAGCCAAGTCAGTAATTCACTGCATTAAAGAATTCTCAAAAGATCTATCATCAAAGCAACTTGTTTAGTACCTGGCCCTACTTCTTACTCCTAGCACTGAAATTAATGTCTAACCAACTTGCATTGCCTAAAGTTTCTCCCAGGTCTGTAGTGCCAGAGGACCTGGATTTCTCTTTCTGTTCCTATAATTCAGCATAACAGGTATTCTCTGCCTGTTATAGTCACTGGTAGCTCAAAATTCAAGACTTTCTGTCCCAATTTTTCAGATACCTGTGCTAAGTATTCTTTGCAACATGAAAACATGTATTTCATATGCAAAGACTACACATCTGCAGCCAGTAGACCTGGACATATGTTATGAATTCAATGCAGGAACAGACATACGAAAATAAAATAAATAAATTTAAAAAAAAGGAATCACCAGCCAAATGGCAGGACTTAATTTTAATCATCCATTTAAATTATATTGCTTGAAAATTTGTGTAGTTGCACAATTATATATACATGTATACACAAATACCTTCCAACATACTTCACATGAGTCACTGAACATCTTTCTCCTTGGAAATTATATTAACTTTAAGTTACTAGTCCCACACAAAAATGCAATAGAAATAGATTTTCTATTACCAGCATTTTATGAACAGCATAAAATCAATAGGGTATGTATAAAACTGATTTGAGCGACATTAAATACGATGTCAGTAGAATGAGTAAAGTGAACTATGTACATTCTTTGACTGATTAGGGATTACAACACACAGCAAATTTGGAAACATTGTGTTCAACGAGTATGATTAATTGCGTTCATAATGTTCTACAATACAGCTGACCTCTAGGAGCTCACTCCCGAAATTATTATGATACCTCAAGAGTTGTCTCTTGACTGCAGACCTTTACCCTGTCTAGATTTTCGTAAGAAGCTGAAGATGGAAGAGATGATGCCTTACATTTTATCTGCTATTTTTCAGCCAACATAAAAATTATACTGGACCAACTTTTTTGGTCCAGAGAGCAGCAACAGAAGGCCTTAGAAACACCTACTCCAATCTCATTGCTGCAGAAAGTGCCACCATTATCTCCACGAGTTTTAATGTCCAGGTAACAGTTGCCAGATCGTGTATCAACACAGCCAACACAGGTAGGATTCAGCTCAAAATCTGGAGGGCACTCACAGATGTAACTACCAGCATTAGTGCCACTGATGCAGGTTGTGGGATCTTCACATTCATTAACGTCTGTGCAGTTACCAGAATGAGCTGGATGTATTTGTAGTGGTACAGTACACTGTAGTAGTACACTGTACTACTACAGATACGTCCAGCTCATTCTGATCAAGTCAACAGATCTTAAATATCACTTTCACACCACAGAATTTATATTTTAAAAAGCAGATCATGCTTAGCAATATGATGTCTACATGCAAACTGAAGTATATAAGGATAGGCAGCCCTGCTTGCCTCTTGACAAAGTATCAAATCTGTATTTTAGCAGCCTATTCAGAAAGCAATTGCTTGTCTGAGAGAATAATGAGATTCCAAACAAAAGTACAATTAAGATATTCTGCTGTATTTGTGGGTGACTGTTTATGGTATTTTTTAAAACAGGCAAGGTATGTTACAGCGAGAAAGCTTTCCACCCCCCATTAGAGGAACATTGTGGCCTTTCTTGCAATTAAAATAATGAACCTGGGACTCCCCTTAGGATTTACAACATCATTTTAGGATGTGAGGTTAGTTACTCAGTAGGTCTATTTAGTCTACACTTAACCAATTTCTAAAGAAGGAAAAAAATAATGAACTAATAATATGTTTTTAAACATACTTTTCACACGTTGTTCTGGAAAACAAATTGCCAAAATACATTAGGAAGGATATCACCCATGTAGTGGAAGCATCTTTCCCCTCACATAAAGAGAAACATTATTTTCTCAAACTCAGCTCAATTTTGCAAATCTTTCAGAATCAAATACCTGAAATAAGTTATACCATTGTTTCACAGATGCACATACTTTCCTGTCCATAACTCAACCATAGGATTACTGTGGACAAGAAGAGAAGGGAAAAGTATCATTCATGACTGCCAACCAGTGTGACCCAAAGCTATTCATCAGCACAGCTCCCCTGTACTTTCATCAGAGCTGAGCCCTCTCCTGTAATAATACAGCTTTATGTCTGAGCTTGACAATGCTAAGAGTTATTGATGACAACCTCGATTACACTAGTAATTAAATCCTCCAGAACACTCATATGGCTGGGGAAGGGTTATAAGAAGGACAGAGACCAAGCAGCAGTTATGACCTTGAAAGGAAAGTATTGATCAGATTTTGCCTTGTGAAAGGAAGGAGGAAAAACTGAAACCAACCATCCTGAATCATTAATGATCACCCACTGCATGCTCCTAATTCCAGTTTTTTACATATCCAAGTAAATCTTTCTTTAGGCATCCTCAAAAATAGAGTATTTACAAACTATTCATAAAGAGAAACTGCAAATTCATTACAGACAGTATGAAATACATCCAGACAACAACTCAGACGGTGTCCTTTTTTTCTGTATGTTAGACTATGTGTGCTGTATGACATATGTTACATATGTTTTATATGTATACATATATGTGTGTGTATATGTATTATGTTTATTACTGTGAGCAACCAAAAAATGCTATTGATTGCCAGTGCCACTACCTAGGCTTTCCTCAGTACCCACTGATGTAGAATAGGATTATTCAGTCTTTGGATCTTTCCTAGAATTGAAAGGCCTTTGAGCCCACTTTCTATGAGGAATATTCATATGGCCCTTAAAAAAGGTGTTGGTTTTGGTTTTGTTTTGCTTTGTTTTTTAAATGTTCTCCACACAATAGAATGGAAAAATATTACATGAAAAATAGTGATTTATATGGCAGGAAAAATCCTTGCAACTTTATGGCCCATCCATCAGGAGCAAACTGATCCTGTGTGGGCTCCTCTCCACGGGCTGCAGCTCCGGCCTGGGGCCTGTTTCTGCAGGGGCTCTCCACGGGCCGCAGCCTCCTCCAGGCCACATCTACCTGCTCCACCGGGGGCTCCTCCACGGGCTGCAGCGTGGAGATCTGCTCCATGTGGGACCCATGGGCTGCAGGGGGACAGCCTGCTCCACCAGGGGCCTGTCCACAGGCCGCAGGGGAACTGCTGCTGCATGCCTGGAGCACCTCCTGCCCTCCTGCTGCACTGACCTTGGGGGCTGCAGGGCTGTTTCGGATGCCTGACTCTCTCAGCTGCTGTTATGCAGAAGGTTTTTTTTTTTCCCTTTCTTAAATCTGCTCTCACAGAGGTGCAAACAACATTGCTTATTGGCTTGGCTCTGGCCAGAGGTGGGTTCCTTTTGGAGCCAGCTGAAACCAGCCCTTATCTGACATGGGGCAGTTGCTGTATTCTTCTCACAGAGACCACCCCTGCAGCCCCCCGCTACCAAAACCTTGCCACATAAACCTAACAGAGAAGATGTATAAAAATTTTCACTACGTTCTCCTTCTATTTCCACCTCAATACACTGTGTGATTTTTCTGCTAAGGCCTCCTTTCCTACAAGTTATCTCCATCATCTTTCATTTGGGTAGGTCCAGCTACTTACTGCAACGCAGAGGAAGCCTCCTCTTTCCTTTTTGGCTCAACTAGCAGTCCTACTGCAAATCACTCTCTATCTATTGATGTACTTCTTCAGAGAAGTAATAACTTCTGTTATTAAGGTTACAGAACTGTTTTTTATTATTTCAAAAAGCCTTTATTCAACTAATCTACCATGTTAAGAGTCTGGAAAAACATTAAGCCAAGAAATTTTTTTAATGTGATCAAGCAAAGAGAACTTGAAGAGAGCCACCAAACAACTTAATGATCATTGATTATAGACATTTTCTCAGAGATAGGTACTCAGCCGAGGTAGGTACACAAACAAGGTCCAAAGATGAAAAGATTTTTCTATTTACCACCCAACATAGGAAGGAATAAATGCAACAACTTCTTTCCCCACTGCCACGCAGCAATGCACTGGCAGAAGTCTATAGGTTGTATCTGCACAGAGGAATGCTTAGTGCTATCTAAGACAGTGAGCTCGTGGATGTAGGAAGTGGGCTGGTTTCAAAATGTCCATGTGATTAGTTTCTCTTTTAGCTGCCCACTTAATTACCAGCATTTACGCTTTCTAGAGATCAGATATCTTCCTTAACTTTAACCATCTAATACCCTCTTTTTCAAGAACAATATGGCAGCATTTTCAAAAGCTGAGAATTACTACTACCAGTATTAAAGTCAGGTATCTTCTATAGTAATAGGATAGCAAAACCCACTAGAGTAATACTGAAACATCAATACTTAATGATTACTGTTGTAAAATAAAATGTTAACAAGTGCCTTATACAAAATATATAGGTCATTAAAACTTCAGTATTGCAAAATCGCGGTCAAAAGCAGATTATATGTTTTGCCCTAAACTCTGAAATATAACAGGTCTGCTCACAATGGAAATTTATATTTTTTTATGCTAATGAACAAACATCCAAAAAAGATTAAAAGTTCATAGGTAAAGAACAGGTGAGCTGGGGAATAAGAACACTCATTTAAGGAGAGAAAGAGATAAACTGTGGATTGCAATGACAGACTATACAGATCAAAAGAAAATGTGAAAACCTACACTATAACAAAACCAGAAACCAATGTATCTTCAGTCTCACTGCAAAATTGCAGTGTGACCACACAATAATTTTAGCAAGAATCTGGCAATGGACAGTTTTACATCAGAAATTACATGGTGCTATGCAGACAGAGAATTGTTCTGTTTATGTTTTCCCCATACCATTGTCTGATCTATAAAAATATAGGCAATGAAAAATGACTATTTTTTGTTTCGTTGGGTTAAAAACTGGCTGGATGGCCGGGCCCAAAGAGTTGTGGTGAATGGAGTCAAATCCAGTTGGAGGCCGGTTACTAGTGGAGTCCCCCAGGGCTCAGTGCCGGGGCCGGTCCTCTTTAATATCTTTATCGATGACCTGGACGAGGGGATCGAGTGCACCTTCAGTAAGTTTGCAGATGACACCAAGTTAGGTGCGTGTGTCGATCTGCTCGAGGGAAGGAAGGCTCTGCAGGAGGATCTGCATAGGCTGGACCGACGGGCTGAGGTCAACTGTATGAAGTTCAACAAGGCCAAGTGCCGGGTCCTGCACCTGGGGCGCAACAACCCCGAGCAGCGCTACAGGCTGGGAGATGAGTGGTTGGAAAGCTGCCTGGCAGAGAAGGACCTGGGAGTACTGGTTGATAGGCAGCTGAATATGAGCCAGCAGTATGCTCAGGTGGCCAAGAAGGCCAACAGCATCCTGGCTTGTATAAGAAGTAGCATGGCCAGCAGGTCTAGGGAGGTGATTGTCCCCCTGTACTCGGCTCTGGTGAGGCCGCACCTCGAGTACTGTGTTCAGTTTTGGGCCCCTCGCTACAAGAAGGACATGGAGGTGCTCAAGAGAGTCCAGAGAAGGGCAACGAAGCTGGTGAGGGGTCTGGAGAACAAGTCTTATGAGGAGCAGCTGAGGGAACTTGGGTTGTTTAGCCTGGAGAAGAGGAGGCTCAGGGGAGACCTCATTGCTCTCTATAGGTACCTTAAAGGAGGCTGTAGAGAGGTGGGGGTTGGTCTATTCTCCCACGTGCCTGGTGGCAGGACGAGGGGGAATGGGCTAAAGTTGTGCCAGGGGAGGTTTAGGTTGGATATTAGGAAGAACTTTACTGAAAGGGTTGTTAGGCATTGGAATGGACTGCCCAGGGAAGTGGTTGAGTCGCCGTCCCTGGAGGTCTTTAAAAGATGTTTAGATGTAGTCCTTAGTGATATGGTTTAGTGGAGGTCTTGTTAGTGTTAGGACAGAGGTTGGACTAGATGATTTTGGAGGTCTCTTCCAACCTAGACGATTCTGTGATTCTGTGATTCTATGACATGTTTCAGTATCATGAATTGGACAGAATACAAATGCCATATCCACTGGTCTTTAGGACCTAAGAATTAATTCTTTCTGATAAAAACAGAATCTTATTCCCTTTACATTTCAAAAACACCACAAACCTTCCAACTGTTGGTTACACAGTCGTGTTCGGTCCCATGGCTCTGGCATAGACTTAATAAAAAATCAAGGAGGAATAAAATGCAGTGAGATGTTCCCCTGTCAAAAAAAGTTCACAATCTTGGCTATAACTTCCAGAGTTACTTAACATCAGAGTAGACCTCTAATGATTTTTAAAAAAAATAATTGCGTACCATCCTACACATGTCTGCAATGTACAGACCAAGGGCAAAATTCTCCTTCTCCTCCATGTATGCTACAAGTGTGAGGAGTTGATCACAACGGTTATTCTCCAATAACCTGGTGCCTCTGTTTCCAACTATGGTGCTTCCCATGCTGAAAAAGCAATAGAATGTGGCAGCCAAGCTACAACAATGTAGTTGTGATTTTACTTGCAAACTTCAGTTGTGATTTTACTTGCACACACTAAAAGTCACTGTATTGCCTGAAATATCCAGAGAAAGCCTGGTCACTGCCTGAATTTGTTACTGTATTCTTTGATGTGTTCACATCTGATCTTGTGACCACATGGGAGTAGCACAGGTCAGATTAAGTAAACCTTTGCCAACAGAGGTGTGCTGGCTAGGGGCCAGGCTGACTGCCACTGTACTGTTTAGAGAGTTTTGCAGAATAAGCTTTCTCATCTTACCTGCAGTGGCTGTGACATGAGAAAACTTATTTCTTGGCCCTGCCTGTCCAATTTTCAGTGCCACTGGTCTGGGCCCAGTTCATCTCAAACTGAGGTTTAATGTTTTGTTTTGTTTTGTCTTTAAAGTGTGCAGGAATTCATGATCACATAGATACACAGTGGGGCAGAGCAGAAGACAGCTGACTGCAAGACACTGTTAGCTAAGGAGCAGGACATCTGCCCCAGCAGAAGGACAGCTCTTTTCCCCTGGTCCCATGATATTATTCTGAAACATACATACCTTCAGGTATCACGTTTCCAATTAACAAATCAACCTCTCAGCCATACAATTTCACTAATTGCTAGATCTTGATTTCAGGTTGGCAGCAGTTTGAGAGGGGAGAAAATCCAGCTTGCCAGGCTTTCACTGCTACAGAGCTCAGAAAAGCTTCTGGCACTAGTTGGACAGTTACTGTGACTGAACTAGGTTTGGTAGCCTTTGCAAGATACCTGTAAAGGATGCATTCCCAATACTAACCTGACCTGGAACAAGCGCTTACACTGTTGTGATAGGACACATCCTCTGCCCTTTCTCTGACTGAGAACTCATCACAGATGACACTCTCCACAGGTCTCTATTCTCCCCCTTTACTGCCTTTTCTCTTCCTTTCATTGGATAGGATTATCAATTCTTTTCTTTCTGCATTCACTTTCCCTCCTTTTTTATTCCCTCTCAATGATGTCACAGGCCACCCTTGCAAAGCCAGATTGAGAACACCCACAACCTTCCAGATGGACAAGAACTCACACTACCCATTTCTGCCATTTTTCCTGACAATGGAAGTTAGTCCCACTTTCCCCATCATAATTAAACACTGCATCTTCAGTCTTTACAACTTTTCCACAACTTCTGACACCCATGTTAATCCTTTCCCCCTCTTCTTTCTACTCAGGATATAATCAATCCTTCTAGTATGAAAATGAAAAAGGTTGTGATTTTTCACTTCTCTGCTTGTTTTCCCTTGGTTATACTACAATGTTAACCAAACAAACTGTTCTTTTTTTTCCCCTACCAGTTTAAGAAACATACTATCTGCTCACCAATTCTAGTCTTCTCACTTGCCCCAGAGATCTCCCCTCCTAGATTTCCTTACGCCTGTTTTCAGCCCCTCCTCTGCTCTTCTCTATCATTTCTCACTTCAAGAAGATAGGCTTTGAT